>NC_134314.1:126012812-126100312 GCF_964195595.1 Calonectris borealis | reverse complement strand
TGCTGGTAATGAATAGCTTCAGAGAAATCACAAACATTACCCAGAATGTGCTTTACATGGAATGCAAGGAACAACATTAAGTCTGTTTTCATATCTTCCCCTACCGTGCTTCAGTGACTGTGTATTGCTCCCTGTTTTAAAGGCAGCCCGACTGACATACCGCGAATCGCCCCTCACTGTGTATGCAGGGCTGGAGCATAATTTGGACCTCCTAGTTGCAATGAAGTAATTACACCCGGAGATTTTAGGAAAAGCCAGCCCATGGCAATGCTCCGACACCCCCGAGAACTATAAATCCTGCTGGACCTGGTCCTGGCTGGCTCTTTCCCTCTCCCCGCCATGCCATGCTGTGCCATGCGGAGGGTGGTGGCCCAGCCGCAGCGGCTGGCGGGGCATCGGGAGGGCCTTGCGGGGTAGAAAGCCCCAGCTGCAGCGTCCCACGGAGCCGATCAGTGCCGCTGCTGAGAGGTCGTTGGCAGGGGGAAGGCAGCTGCTGAGCTGGAGCCGCCTCAGCCTGTTTTCTGTGCCCTGCTGCCATCTCCCCTTCGCAGCCAGCCAGACAGGGCAGGCAGAAAACTGGCTGCCTGTACCTGCCCCACTGTTTCCCGCTGGGGCAAGAGACTGGTGCCTTTCCTTCCAGATGCTAGAGAGGACCCACAGACACCTTCCCAATGTTGTGAATAGCCTTGGAGTCTATCCCCGCTGTCAGGCTGAACCACACAAATGCTAACAGCCCTCTAGGAACACGGCCAGTTGTGTTCTTTAAGCACATCAGCGATAACCTACAGTGTAATAAAATGTGAAATGTCCACGGCTACAATGGGAGCCCATCCTCCCCACCAGTGCTCCCCACAACACGGCACATTGAAGAAGTAGGTTACTAAATGAGCAAGGAGACATTTACTACCCAACAAGTGGGGACGTTTGCTACCCACCGACGACTCTTTCACACCGGAAATATGAAGCATATCTGCTTTAAATCAGGCAAGTGCCCTAAACATCAGAGCATTGCACAGGAGGGCAAGTGTCTATTCAGAAGAAGTTTCTGACCTTCTCATTAACAGTGAGTTCAGTTTCCTAATACTGACCATGAGACATGTCTTTTTGGGACTCCAATGCATTTCCCTTGGTCTGTAAGGGGCTGCTTTAGAAGCTGCTGCACAACCTCAGCATGGTGTGGGAATGCCGGGACAGGCAGCTCTACTGGTCCTTGCAGAACATCCCAAAAAGATGAGGGAACCCCAAATGGGTTATGAATCTGGCCCATTCTCTTCACTGGCCTTCAAAACTTCATGGTTAGTGTTGCATCTTCGATTTGCAATCTTGGGGGAGGACTCAAATGACTCAGAAGCTGCTAGGAGATGGTGGGACCTACCCTGTAAGTGAAAGAACTGGTCATTCACGAGATTAGCCCTGATTTGAAGCAGCAAGACTAGGACTTGACTAGCCTCATATGCCAATGGTGTCACTTCTATCTCTTGGAGACACAAAGGTGCCTGGAAGAGCACACAGGCAGCCACCGCTGCTCTGAAAAGCTTAAGGGAGTTTTATTTTTGAAAACCAGTGTCTTACTACTCCACAGCAAAGATGATTGTGTAGAAGCAAGAGGGACAGAGAAAGAGCCCAATTTATATTAAAAAATATTGATGAAATCCGGTGTTATGACCTGTTATGACTGATTTAAGACTTCTATTTTCTTTAACACTTTTCAATTATTTTGCCCTCACACACACACTATTCATCAGCTTAGAAAAATCTCTCAGGCCAGCATGCAGATTTTCAGCCTCAATCGCTATAGTACATGAGTTCTAGATCTGAGAGGCCAAAAAACATCTATTTGACTAAAGAGCTATAAGGCAGCCATAAAAATTATGGATCACAGAAATAAGCAATTAGTGTTATCTTCAATTGCTTTATTGGCAGTATTCACTCGTTAGAATAGAGGCAGCAGTAAAACAGATTGCAACATACTGTATAACAGCATATGGGATTTTACATTATAATGCTATTCTCTGCCAAGAAGTCATATTTTCATTTGAATGCATGGAACAGATTATCACAGGGTTTCCAGCATTAGAAGTGGATGACCCTCTCTCTCTGCCTCTCCTCCTCCCTCCCCCCCAGCCTCCTGGCTATTAGGCAGTTTTTTAGGTTACGACTACATCAAAATAAGCATAGCAACAGAGCGGTAATAAGGGAGCTCTGACTACCGAATATTGACTTGTGCTCTGAGACCCCTGGCTCACGCAGACTGGGCATGTCACAGAGCTATGGAGATAATAAACTCAGCCGTGAAGGCAGTAGGTAGACGAGGAGTTGAGGGTTTGCCAGTCTTTTCACCCAGCTGGCTTTAGCTCTAGAGGAAGCCGCTTGCCCGCCCATCTAATCACAGCTGAAGTGCCACAAAGGCAGCCACCAGCAAGAGGGCTGGAAATAAAACAATAGGAATAATAAGAGGGGGAAAAACAGATTCTTTATACTGTATTTAACATTAGGGATATTTTCTGCAACTGTTTGTCTGTGTCTGTAGCTCTTCTTTACAGAGCAATGACAGCGTTTCGGCACAGAGAATTGATTCCCCTCAGGACTGATATGCAAGGCCTGTGGTTCACCTGCACATCAGCAACCAATGTGCAAATATTAATATCTGGCACGTTATGGAAATTAAAGTGAACATCCTATATCATACTACAACTGTTCTGTTCAAAGAAAAACATACCAGCACGTTACAGAAAATGAAGGACGCTGAAAGCATCAAAAACCCAAAGAGACAACTTGTACAAGAGTTGTACTCAAAGCTGATTCAAGAAATGCTTGTCTCCAAATGTACTTCTTTTGAAATGCCTATATGTTGTTGAGGGGAGGGAAGAGGGGGGAGAGAGAGGGGTTAAATGCTTAAACAAAATGCTCTGAGGGGAAAAAGCACTTGCTGCTCTAGGAACACAGGAACTAGAAAAGCTAGAGACGTAGGTAGTAATTTACCAGAACAAAGAAATTGGATAGAATTAGGTTTCATGTGTTACTATTTATTCAGCTCTAATGAAAGCCAAATAATTTGATAAAGCCTCAATTCCCATCTGTATCTCTGAATTTCTGCACATATCCAAGACACAGTTTCTATGGAGTGCATTTAAGATTTCAGAATTTTCATTTCAGTTTTGGAATTCAGAAGTTTAGTTTCATTACAAGAACAGCACTATTAAATGATGATAAACAAATTAATATGTTGAACTACATACAGCTCTTCAATATGCATATGCCCTTTTTGAGTATAGCTTTCTTAAAGGGCAAGAGCACAACCACAATGTCTTAAATTATCCTTAAAAATATAAGAAAAAGTCCCTTTCTCAGCAGTGATTAAGAGTGTTTCAAAATCGTCTGCCTCTCCTCTCTCTCTTTTCTTGTTCAGCATCCCTATCTGTGTGTCATTTTATTCAAAGACTGTGAAATACTTTGAGAAAGCAAAACTTCATTTTTTGGGGGGGTGGGAAGGGGGGCTGGCAGGCATTTTCAACACTCCAAAATGTTCAGCTCAGGCATTCAGCTTTTCCTGTAGTAAACAACGGTGTAAACTAATACGAGCCACGGAGGAGAATGGTGGGGCTGGCCTTACACCTGTTGCACAGGATGTCACAAGTGGGACAACACTCTGGTAAGAAACATCTAGTGAACAGGTATATATTGCTATAGTGACCCTCCCTATCGCTAACATTTCATTGATGTGCCACATGCATTCAGTTAGTTAAATCTCCTTGCCATCACCATCCCTGACAATAAACCTAGGGGAATTTGTTGTTATCCTCAGCAGCAGCAGCTCCCAGCACTTGTCAAAAAAGCTGGCCGCTCCATTCAGGTGCTAAAATGTGAGCACTTTCACAAATCTGGCCTCGTACAAGGATGTGCTTTTATAACACTGAGAAGATTTGCTAGTTTTTCCTCCCTTCTTTGAAAAGCTAAGGGGTTCCTGCAAGAAGCTGTCCAATATCAGTGCTCACTGAGGCCAGCAGGATCTGATGGCACTACATGTTACACAGGATTGAGCCGTTTGGGGAACTGAGAAAAAGGGAGAGCAAGTAATCTACTGGCTGCTCATCACTATGCAAAATTAGTGAAGGTAACACGAGCAATAAACCCAGGATGCCTTGGAATGCCAAGCGCGTTCACTTATAAAATCCATATAAAGCATCTGCTTTTTGTACGACTAAACTGTATAATAGCAACCTTTTTCCCCCTTTCTCTGTATCTAGCAGCTGTTGCAGCCCAGCTCTTGAAAAAGAGGAGTACACATCACAAAGCAGTGTTGGAATCAAGCTGAGCTTTCTTGTCTGTGTTAGGTTCCAGGCTCAAGGGACTGCATGTTTTGAAAATGTCACCGTGCTGTTTTTTCACTGAAGGTGGGCTTACCAAGTCAGGTGACAAAAGCTACAAAAGGTAGTAGAAAAAGAAAAGATACTTCTATCCTATTTGTCATGTCCTAACCATTAGTGCTATTTAATTAAGCATTCTTGGAGATAATGCAAAGATGACTACAGTTCTCTAAAAGAATAACGCATTGCAACACAACTCTCAGGACCCTGACATCCTCTTCTGCACAGGAAAGATGAAGGGCAGCTCCCACAAAATAGCAAGTGGTCACTGTTTTCTGAAAGGAAGCACATGTTCGCATTTAATCTTGTAACCCAATAATCTGATACAAAACATCCCGCCCATCCTCGACCAAATCTTTGGCAGGATATAATGGTTACAATGCAAGGACAAGTTCGGGCAAAAACGTATTAATGCATTTTGTACAGTATCCAGTAACTGAAATGCTATTTTAGGACCGCAGAGTAGCTTGCTCCAGGGACGGGGACTGATCTCACATTAACATGCACATGTACTCAGATTAAGGGCATTACATTGAGAAAGGCTCATTTTTTCTCACCCCTCTTTTGCCTCCCATCTGCTCGTTCCCACAAAAGTCTAAAGATCTCACTAACCAGAGGCTGCAGCACTAAGGATAGGGGAAGGGGGGGTGTCTTCTTTCCAGGGGGAGGGAGGAAGGAGAGAGAAAGTTGTTTTGTTTTGGCTCAGTTCTGTAATGAATTTGTGAGTTGCAGAAATTGATCTGTCATAGTGCAACAGATTGTAGCTTGATCTGCCAACAAATTGCAAGCAACAGTAGGTAATGACTAATTGCAAGTGTCAGGGTTTTTTGTTTGGGATGTTTTTGGTTTTTTTTTTTTAAGGAAAGGTAATCTTTTCTGAAGGAATATAGGGACTGCAGTAAAATGAAAAAGGTAACAATAAAGAAACTTACCTTTTTTTGTGTAAGTATTACTCACAAATAACAGCATCTGTACTCAGGTTACAGTTTATACTGTATGGGCCACTCTTAATGAGTTCAGCCCTTGCTTGGTTTAGGACCTCTTTAGGATGTAGGATTGCCCTCTCCTACCAGTTAGAGCTCCCTAAAACTAGCTGATATCAGTCTGCAGAGACCTGTGGACTGCCATGAAGCCTGTCAACACATATCCACTGACAGACTGGCACAGTCCACACAAGGAACTTTCCCTGGTTTTTAATCAAGCCGGATTTCCAATTAAATCTGCCAGGAACTACAGCCCATGGACCAAGAAACATTTGGTTTCTCCTTTGAATATGGCTAGTGTCTATGCCCCAATTTAGGGTAACAAAAAAGCAGTCCTCTTCTGACACCAGTTCCCTCTCTAAGGACTGCTGTAGATTGTGCTGTCTCCCTTGCTTCAGTGTAACAGATAAAGAGGAAGGAAAGCAGTGTTTTCTCTTATTTCTCTTTTTTTTTTTTTTCTGGTTAAGTCAGAAACTCAGAATTATTCTCAACAAATACTGGATTTTAGGCAGTTCACTTGCAATCCAGTCGGGGGAAGACCAGAAACATCCATGAGTATTGGACCAAAAATAAAAAAAAAAAATAGAAACGTAGGCAAGTAACACCAAGGAAAAATAATCAGAAATAAAGCTTTCCTAGCACACAGGAAAAAAAAACAAAAAACACAGATCTGAAACAAAACTGATAGAAGTGAAAAAGAGCACTGCATTTTATTCGTTGTCATCTTTTCCTATATCACTGGAAGTTTAGACTCCTCTGCAGCTCACTGGTCTTGTAGCATGTGGCAGGGTCACTGAAGACCCTTAGAGTTACAGTGTGTGCAGACAGGAGGAGACAGAAGCAGAGTCATCCCGAGAAAGGGCACACGGATGAGCAGTACAGTGTCACCTAAATGCCACACTTGTGTTCTTGAAAGGCAGCACATTTCAGAGGGGAAAACATACATCCACGTCTTGATAGCTACAAGCTTGCTTAAACTGCTTACATTTATTGTAAAACTGTCTCAGCTTTTCAACTTCTGTGCTGCAGACAACTTAAAATCCAGATTTTCAGCACAAATCTCCAGCTTCACATTGTCACCTATATCTTTTACAGTTAAACACTACATGACAGCAGAGCCATTTGACAACAGTAATATAGTGCAGCTAACACACACATAGCACGGTGTTGACAGGGGTATTGTGATGAGCGAACATTGGTCTAGACAAGAGCCAAACACCAGTACTGCAAACAATGGAGCATCCTTTGCAAGCCACAGGCAAGAAGGAGACAGCTTTCAGGAAAAGGAAGAATTTCACTTTGGGGTGGATTGTGTAGGTCATGTAGGGTGAAATACATACAGCACAAGCATGCTGTATAATCGCAGGATAGGGCTAGCAAGGGTAACGGGTGATACCTAAATGTTGCTAGCCCTCAGCACAATGAAGGATTTAGTTCAGTGAATATTCAGAAATACAAGCATAAAATTCACACAAGTATCTGTACTAATGTGATTTGACCTCCCATTGTTCAGGTAAAGCAAACATGACAAGGTCATGGCATATTTCAGTTGCAGTTCTTCGTTTTAACATGGGAAATGTTTGTGAGTATTTTTTCCATACTTTGCTCAGACCTCTTCAGCTCAAATTCACTTAGTGGGAAAGTGCTTATGTTCTGTTTAAGCAGAAGCTAGGTCTGTGTATTCAAATATCCTTAAAGAAGATTGTATTTTACAAACCAGAGATACATTGCTAACAACAAAGACATTCTGCCTTTCCTCTGGGGGAAAAAAAAAGTCAGAAAGTTTACAAGTAACTGTTGACTACCCAAATAAGAGGTTAAGAAAGATTTTCAGTCTGTTCACAATATTGTATTATTTTAATTTGTCTAAGAAAGAATTTAAGAGAAAAACAAGCACTGAGTTCAACTAGAAGTCTCTATTTGCAGCAAGGCAGCCTGGTAAATTTTTGCATTATTTACAAATGAAAAGTAAGTGGAGAACGGGAACCCCAATGACTAAACATGAAGTTAAGGTGCAGTATAGTGCGTCTATCTTCCAGAGTGCCCTGAGTATCCTAACTAAAGTTTTACTGTTACTTACTTATATTGTTTTTATTTATTCAGCATTGTAATTGTTCCTAACTTACCTCAAGTGCAATTGCCAGACATACAGGAAAAGATACTTGAAGTGCATTAATAAAGTGAGGATCATTTAATCATCATGCTCACCTTATAATGATCAGACTGTTAAAAGCTCATGTAGTACATTGATTCTTATTTGACAGTCACCAGGAGACTAGAGGCAACCAAGAAAGGGAAAATACTAAAAGCAGTTCTCACTAACTACCCCAACCCAGTTACCAAACTCTGACAAGACCAAAGACAGAAAACAAAGAGCACAAACTGGAAGTAAAACCCAAAGACCCCAAAGAGAAGTGGCACTTTTTTGCATAGAGAATTCTTAGCTTATAAATTGCCAGTGGGCAATAACTTCAAAAATCGTCATCGCATAATTCTTGTAATACAGCATCCTGTCTCTGCTAGCAACCAATACTGAATGCAGCAAGGAGGGGCATACTCCCTCTCCTGCCCCATTCTGTACCTAAATTGTGCAATACAGTACCATGGGGAAAAATGTATTCCTCCACCCCAGCTGGTAAATATCTTATGCCTGCATAAGGAGTAACAACAGCTCTTATTTAAATCCTGGTTGGAAAGACTAAAAGCTACAATTTGAGTATTAAAAGTAAATTTGTGTTGGGCTTTATTAATGTAAATCGTTTCGGCTTCATTTCATCCTGCAGCTCTGAGTTCCACAAGTTAAATGCATACACCGTGTGCTGTACTTTTTCACTCACTCTAATGAATCACTCTTTGGCCCGTTGTTGTTCTATTTTGAGTTCTCACTTTTTCTTTTGTTACAGACAAATGTAATGAGAAGCAGCAGACTGGCCTGATCTATGCCCTTCATTATTTTATATGCCTCTGCCACATTTCCTCCTGCTCTTCTTCTTTCCAAACTAAATAATAATCCTGCCCTTTTTAATGTAGCCTTATATGAAAGGCTCTCAGATGGCTCTACTCATTTTCTTTGCCCTTCTCTGGACCATTTCTATTTCTGTTATGTCTTTGAGATAAGGTGACCAAAAGTGAACACGATTTTCAAGGTAAAGACACGCCATTGATTTATATGGCGGCATTAAAATATTTTCTTCTTTATGATTTATCCTCTTTGACCACCCTCACACTGTATTCTATTTCTTTCTGACTGACAACTAGCACCGTCCTACAGAGCAGCCATCTTAATTGAGCTGACTTCATTGACTCTTACGATAGTGCTAATTCAAAACGTAAAATCATGCCCAACAACCTGAATGTCATCGTATACCATTTCATTATATTTGCCAAGTACACAGTCTGATTAGCCCTAGAATTCCTCAAAATGTTACAAAACGCCGATTAGCAAAATTATTTAGTCTGGTCAGCATATCACATCAGCTCCCGCAGAAAGTAGAAAGTAAGTAGTGGGGGCTGTAGGGGAGAAGAGGAAGGGAAAAGATGCAAGGAAGGCCAATTTATTCCTATGCTTGGTTTCCTCTTTTTTAACAGGTGTTAAACTCGAACCAGGATCTACCCTGAAGCTAAGATTCCTTATGAGGTCTTTACGCAGCACCCTGTAAAAAACCTTGAAAGGCTAAATACACTCAATCCTCTAATACTCTTTTCTGCCCTACTTTGCTAACCCTTTAAAATAAATCTCACAGTCACACTGACTGTTCGCATAAATCAACAGAGTTCCTTCTGATCCTGGAAATACCATTATGCTCTACATCGCCGAAACTGTGCTTATTTACGCCTGTGACATACATACATGTGCCAGGTGTCCCAATTCTTTTCTGACTGCAGTTAGGCTGAACTCATCTAATTATTTAAGCCCAATGCTTAGCTTTAAGTCAATGTAACACACAGAGTTACTTAAGAATTTCTCCTAGGCTTAAGGCTATGATTTACAGAAACACTTAAGTGTGCACACTTAATTAAGCACATGTGGTAAGCATGACTTCATACACTTAACCACCTTACAGGGCTAAGTGAAGAATGTCTCCAATGAAGAGAATGGATTTACAGTGGGATACAAAAGGGGAGGTTTAAAATTCTATTTTTAATGAAAATTTTCAAATCAGTCCTTAAGCATTAGCATCTAGATCAGCAATTCTTCATGTTCAGATCATCAAAAATATCAAGACATCACTGTCTTGGTTTTTGTGCTTTTTGTTACTTGTTGTTCCTCACAAGTAGCAACTGCAGGAGGAACTAGGATAGAGGTTAACTCTTCTGTACTTTTTTTTCCTCCTTTGAAAATCTGTTGATAAATGCATCACTGAAAGACACTGAATCAGAGCCCAGAAACTGTGAAATTTAAGGATATATGAAGCATGCACAGAAAGAACATATGCTTCCCCAATGTCCTCAAATCTGCTTCAGTCAATCTTGGAAGGACCATCTCTAAGGGCGAGAGAGTAAATGAAGCCTCAATCCCTCTGTCAAACACAGAAGCACGAGTACCCATAGCGGCACTGCTACAAAAATAGAGAACTGAACTGAGAACCCCAACACATTTCACAAAGGCCACTGGAAAGCCATTAGTCTTTTGCTTACTGAACTACAATTAGGGATAGGCAAATTCATTTGAATAAAAGAAAGACCAAACCAAACATTTATCCAAAACCTTACCAGATATAAACCAGACCTTTTTGAAGCTTTGAAAGTGGTCATACACTTTTGTTATGATTTTTCTATTTTGTATATTCTTGAGCTTCCTGGCTTTGGATAAAAGTACCTGAAATGTCAAGACACCAACTGCTCTTGCAGTATTTTCAATCTGTTTTATAGATTCAAGAGGCTTAGATAGTTAAAGTGGGGTTAAATTTGCCCAATGCATAAAAACAGTAACTGACTTTAGAAAAAAAAAAAACGTTAAAAGAAGTTGTCATTTCTGCCCTTACACTGCACCAGTGCCAGGGGGACAGCCACATAGAAAGCTGAATTAATACAGAATGAACAACAGAGCGGAAAATTTAGGATCTTCAACGGTCGCCAGTAAACTTTACTTTAACACAAGATGGAAATAAGCATTTAAATGAAGGGCACTATGGTAATACCAGTGACAATAGATTTTTTTTCATTTTTTCTTTTGAAATTAATGTTAACCAGTACACTGAAAATTTAAGTATTACATTATTTCCTTGACCGTCAAGAAGAATGAGGAGGAAGAAATGTGGATTCTTAATTGTAGAATGGAAAGAAGAAAACAAACAACCAGTGCTCCAAAAAGTGAAAAGATCATTTGAATGAAACAGGTATCCACTTCAGGTTTTACTAGAGTACAGAGATCCTGACCAAGAGGGTCTGTTTCAATCCAGATGTCTTTATTAAGCAAAGATTGACATATATGCCCAACATGAAGGAGCTTTGTGGTTGGTAACAAATGTCTGCTAAGGCTATGACGACAACAAAGCAGTAGACATATGTAGCTTTCAGTAAACGTGATTTGAACATAGGTCTTTAGAGATGAATGGCTAGCAAGCTGACTTGCTTGCCAGCTTCACCTCACTCACCTAACTTACAACAATTCCTTAGAGGAAAACACATTATGTAGCACAATGTCTATAGTAAAAAGAATTATATGTACTAAAAATTCCATGCACTGTATAGTCCCTGTCTTATTCACAGACACCAAACCAGTCTGTCAGGCACTATGGACTGAACTGCTTCTTTTGATTTTATTTAGGCAAAATCTTTTGAAATAGCCAGCGCGAAATGATTACTACAGAGTTATCAGGGTATACAGTAATTCCATGCAAAAGATGAGGTTCTTACTTTCCATTTTGGTGGCTAAGGCTTTAGGTCAAAAGTCATATAATACAGTCACATTAAACTTTGGGAATCCAAACATCAAGAAAGATAATGTATGGAAGAAATTATTTACACTGTATTTTTTTTCAACTCACTTGCACAGCCTTAGTTTATGCTAAAGAGGAGACACATGAACAGAATTGTCCTGACACAAGTGCTAGTTAGGTGTGCAACTAGTACCAGGCCCAAGGAAGCTAAGCAAACAGTCTATACTATCTACCCTGATGGTGTGTCATCCAAACAAGTCACCCCTGATGCACTTCTCTGTGCGCTGCTGCCAAGTAGTAAACCAGGTATAAATGCCCGCAGGGAAATACAGAGCTTTAAGAGGACCCCTAGCCTGAACTGCCAAAGGAGCTGGCCTCCATACCGTGGGGAAATGGGCATTGACCCCACAGCTGAGAGACACGCAACAGATCTTTCCACTGTATTTCATGTTTGGTATATGCTTAAATGCCTGTTGAATGCAAGGCTGCCTGTAAGGTGGCTCAAAAAAGATTTAAAACAATGGCTTCAAAATTAAGGGGAAAAAAAAAACCAAAACAAAAAAACAGCAGCAATTATCGCAGCCTACAGCAATTAGCCATGTTGTTTCTTTGTGTAGCTGGTGATGGCTCCTCATCCAAAGAACGATCCGTTCCCGTCACTCTTCTTCAAACGTTACCTTGCAACGTGTCCAGCCCCCAAGCTCATCAGAACCACAGTGACCTGATATCCTGCAGGTAAAGGCTTGACTTTCTGCTGATTTATTTAAAAAACCAACTTATATTTTACTGCTCACATGTACTCTCTAGAGCGTGGTCACATGACCAGTATAATGACAATCTGTCTCTCTGCTAACATTTCTCTACTTTGGTTATTTGTTTGATAAAGTGAGGAGCTTCCCTTTTGTTGCCCTTCATCAGAGCTTAATGTCTTTACTTTGGGATCAATATACTTTATGAATAATTTTATTTCCTTCCATTTTTATGGTCTTTTCTCCTCATTATCATACTGAGTTTATTAGCTGGTGCTGTCAGTATCTTTACCCTGTCATATGTTCCTGAGGTACAGTAAATATCACTTGTGTTGTAATTAATATGCACACCCTCTGCAGTAATTAAAGCACAGACCCCTTCAACCAGCTGAGCTTCCTACGCTAATTCCACCTTATCTTCATAATGAACTTATTGTAATCTGAAACTACCACTGAATATTGTTCAGTAAGGATAGAAGAATGAAATCTAACGAGATGCAATAATATTTGTGAACATGTTAATATGAAAAAATGAATTTAATTAGCCTTAAATCTAATTAAATTTCCTGTACAATCAAAATCCCCCCATTTATACCACAAAAACACTGATGGTGCAACACTAGTGCCCCTTCAGAGATTTACACAAAGATGGAAACCAGATACCTCATCCTCTACCCACGAAATTCTCACCATTAGCTATCTAGAGGTTTCCCTGCCCACGGATAATTATAGAAAGGACTTAGAATCTCTGTTCAGGGATGTGATTTGGAATCAAGATGGGAAGGTGAAGATGGAGAGACAATTCAAGCCCCCTGAAAAGGGACCCAGCAACGAAACAGTTTGGCAAATATTTCCAACAAGGGAGAGGAAAGGAATACTGAATATATAAGCATGATAGTATAACGCAGAATGATTAGAGGGAGACTGGATACAAGAAATTCAGTTCTTATTTTCTGAAAACATTTCCATATGGGAGACTAGCGCCTAAGGTGCAGACTCACACAATAGGAAGAAAACTGGCAGGCTACATAGACTGAAAATTGGCTGAAGGGCAAGAAACAAACAGTGGAAGTAAATGGGATTATTTCAAGGTGGAAAGAGGTTACCAGTAGGGTACAGCCCAGCTTTCTAATTATTCACAGTAATGACTTGGATGATAGTATGGAAAGGATCATTTCCAGGATTCTAGTAACTGGGAAGCACAGTGGTAATAAATACCAATGTAATCCAATAGCCATTTCATTAATAGTTAATTTGAGAACCAGAGAAGTTGCATAGGAAAGTGTTTGCATGTATCATGAGGCAGGATTGAGACATACAACGGCACAAAAATTGAATGACCTTCCCTTGTAAATGGTCATTCTAGAAGAGGCTTAAGCAACACCCGTTGAGCAGCTCCTTATGCTTTATTGATTGATGTCAATCTGTCCAGTTCCAGAGCGTTAACTTCACTTTAAAATGTGCCCTTTTCTGTCATTCTTTTCCTGTAACCCCCTAAACATGCCTCATTTCCTCCACCAAAAAATTACGTGGTCAGATATTGATTTGTGACTCTCTGGCTGACATCTGAATAGTGAGAAAATGAATTGACTTAAAGACGTATGTGGATAAATCAGTAAAAGAAGTAAAACCCCCATCCCTAAATTTCTGCTAAACTGGAATGACACAATCTAGCGACTAGGAGAGCAGTATGATTATTCCCTTCCATCAAACCATGGAGAACTGTCCTAAAATGAGAGGATTGTTCCCAAATTCCCCAGAAGAGGAGGAAGAGTCATATTCCATAAGCCATTGTGGAGAAACCCTTTGGTCCCGAAAAAAATGACATCATCATTATTATTTCTTCTGACTCATGAAAGAATTCATATATAGATGATTTCACTCACCTTTCAGACCCTATAAGGTACACACAGCCAATCAAAGAAGGGGAAAAAAAAAAACCCAAAACCTACAGTGTTTCATCTGTTCAAAATTCACTAGGTAACCCTCAACTCAAACGCACCACTGCACCACACAAAAACTACCTTGTTTGCCAACACTGAGATCATGAGAAAAGCAATCTCTGCCCAATTACAGAAACTTCACACAAGTCTCCCTGCCCTGTAAATTGAGGGTTACAAACAGGCACTTAAAGCCCCCCTCACTGCCTTCTTTCTGCACTTACTCCTGAGAGAAGCAGCAAAGACTGACTCTGCATGTTTGCTGAAGTTGGTGGACTAAGAAGTAAGCAAATCTGAGCATTTTTAATTTTCTCTCAAACTGTACTTTGGAACTGGTGTCCTAGCTTTAACTTTTCACTAATATAAAATATTCCAGCTATTACCACCCAAAGCTTTCAGAATTTTAAACTTGGCAGTTCAAAAGAGTGCCAAGATTTTAAGCTACAGTGTATCACATCATGCCAGGGAAGGAGCAAGAGAAAAGAAGGATATAGAAGGGGCAAGAAAAAAGAATGTGCAAAACTAGGAGTGATACGAGAGCAGAAATAAAGATATAAGGGCAGAAAATATGATAGTTTTTTCTCCTATATTGCTTTCATGAACCTGCAGTCCTTATCTTACTTCTGCTTTCTACATTTTTACATGCTTTCTTTTTTTCTCTGGCTGCTTCTTTATTTCTAGGCATGATTACAGTATTCTTCAGTTTAGAAGAGTAGACTCTTATCCTCAAACTGTACACCTGAGGACACTTTCTAGGAGTCTGTCCCCCATAGACTTCAATGAAGGCAGGTTTGTGCAACTGAGGTACTGGTACTTCCTGCTCTCGCTGCTGCAGATGCAGGGTATAGGTGGGCCACTGTTCTGACCCAGTAAGGCATTTCTTAGGAACTTGTTAGTAATTACATAGCTCTGTCCCTGCAGCAGGCCACAGTAAGAGTGCTGTTACTACAGGTAAGGATTACTAGCAGCAAAGGATTTGAGTGTCAGGGAGCAGCAAGAGTGGGTTGCTCCTCAAAGGAGATGAGACAGGAGTTGAGGGTGACAGCAAAGCAGACAAGGCAGCGTCCTCACCATGAAAGGGCGCAGTCTCACGGTACCCAAAAAAGGTCCCGTGACAGTCATTGGCATCAGCCAAGAGCTCACTGATTGCCAGACAAGCTTATGGCAAAAAGGGTGGCTGGATCCAGAAGTCAAGTCAGCAGGTCAGGGATCCAGATCAGGATCAGCGATGTACATGGCCAAGCACAGGCTCGCCTGCAGCGTAGCTCAGGCAAAGAGCCAGGCAAGTGCTTGAGTTTAAAAGCAGCTCCTGGGCAAAGTGGAGGAAGCCCCCAACACCACTTTTCGCATTGCTGTTTTCACAGCAGTCTTGTCCAAGGTTACATAGCTGTGCCACAGCAGAGCCAGTGCTGAGCACAGGCAGCTAAATTTTGAAAGGTTCCCTGACACTTGCAGGGAAAACGTTAGCTTAATCAAAAGGATTGCTACAAATCTCACTTTAATGTCACCCTTAAATAGTCTAATACAATTTTTTGTCTTCCATTCAAGTATCTCCTATAACCCAGAGTCACAGACCAGTACTAGCAGTAGCAAATGGCAAAACGCCCGGCCGTGCGGTCCTTCTGCCCTCCAGTTCCTTCACCCTCTTTCTCTCTTTGCAATTCAGAAAGTGCTGGTTTTTTATCTTTCAAATTGTGATCAGCTTTGAGCAAAGAATACTGTGCTCACATATATATATTTGATCACGTAAGTACGTAACTCTTACTAGCTTTCAATAAATTCTTTATCATAAACTTATGTTCTGCAAGCAACATTTGCAGACCATATCTCAAAGAATCAGAGTGGATAAAAAAAGCAAATTATGAGAAAAGCTCTCTCAAACTTCTTGTGATATTTTAAATAGTGAGGAGAGGAGGGAGCAGGGATGGCCTCTTTTAAAGTCACGTGGCTTTTAGGCAGTTCAAGAGAGGTATCTAGGCCAATGCTACTTCCCCCGACTGGCAGAGAGGCTGGGCAGACATCAGCTAATGAGTACCTCTCACCACAGCAGACAACCCACTTGGGAAAACCATCATCATGAGCCACGTGAGAGACACTCCAGACATCTCCTTTTCTCTGGAATGTGGGCCTGGTAGCTTTCAGCCACACAGAGCTTTCTGTGTTCAGCTTGCAGAGTAGGATTGGTTGGTCACTCCCAGAAGAAAGTCACCTGTTCAGTTGTAGGATTCAGTAAAACACCTGCAGACCTGTTAGGGGACCTAAATTTTAAAGGCTTTCTGTTTTCTTTGCAAATACAGCTTTCCCCTCATGATTAACTGCAGACACAATTAGCTGTTTCGGCACAGCCTAGTCACACAGGGACCAGAATTGAATGTCTTGACCTTACAGCTTAGAAAGGCTGAGTTCAAAACCTTAGCAGGACCAACCACTTACCTTCTGGGCCAGATTGTCCAGTGTTTTAATTCAGAGCAACTCTGTAAAAATTTAGTAAAGTTCTGGCAGTTGATCCTAATTTATCACTAATCAGTTATAGTCCTTTGAGTTAAAGCAGTCAGATTCTACTCCTATTAGCAGGAAAAATAAATCCAAAATGAAAACAATCGGCATTTAATACTTGGCCAACTCAGCTGACTGCTACACTAGCTGTTCTGCAGCCAAGCATGGGAAAATTGTCTGTACCCTCTACCTCTCTGGGTCCAGGTCTCCCTCCCACTCCACTGCCAGGCTGCTTCTACCACCGCTGCCTTACTCCTCCTTTAACCAAAGATGATCGCCATCTTGTCCTCATGTGCCTCATCTCCCTCTTGCCAACATAACAAACCGCTTTTGTTCCTCTTATCACAGCCTGGCACCTGACCTACCTCACCCATACCAGCCCCACTCTAGATGAAGTTTGCATGAGACAGAGCCCAAGTTATTAAACCTGGAGACTGACACCATTCAGAGCCGTAAATACATTCATCTCTACACCACCCACGGCGCTCCCAGTTCCAGCAACACAGCCAGCCCAAGTGGCCATTCCCAGGGCCAGCAGAATACCAGCAGCTCGTGCAGCGCGTGCTGTGCCCCACCTCCCACATGCTATGTGCTTACAGTTTCCTACATGGGAGGAAGGGACCTGGGACACTAGTTCATCTGAGGCCGGGCTAAAGGCAGGACATATTTTACTAATGGCTAGAACGAATTTTTCTGAAGTCCAGAGGTCGATCAGGTAACAACATCAGGTCTTTTTGTGGAACTGCCTGGTTTAGCTAATGAGAGGTAGAAAAGTCCAGCAGATTTACTCAAAATCTGTCCTTGGGTTATTCTAGGTCTGACAAGTTGGTCTTTTCTGACACAGAGATTTTGCATTGTTTTGCACCTTGTTTAGTCATCAGTAACAGTAGAAAAGGTGTGGAAAATGATTGTCGGTTTTCCTTCACATTTTACATCCACTTTGCATAAGTGTGAATGACTATATAAGGTAGAGAGGAATGGATAAGCAAAACGCCAAAGTCCACAATGCAGACTTTTGCAAAACAGAAGCTAGTCTCCTTAACATCCTATGTGTGGTCTTGCTCTATTTCCAGGGGAAATCTGGCAAGGATCTCCATTACACTAAGGATAAGAAAGCTGTTGTTACAGCTCTTTTGGCCAAACACTGCATTCTGTCACTGAGCAAGCCCCTCTTGAAATCAGTGGGAGTTTTGCATCTTTAGATGCCTGCAGAACTTGTTCCTAAGCAGATATTTAAAAGAAAATCCATTGAATTAAATACAGCTAAATAGCGTAAGCCTTCTGAGCAAGAGAAGAGGCAGCCAGTCCATTCATAACGGGCAAATGCTCTTTCTGTTCAGTCTGCTCATGCTGTGGGTTTAGAGGCACTGACAAAGTGAACCCACTGAGAAATGGAAATAAATGCAGGTAGAGGAAATCAAACCGATCTAAGAAAAAAAAGTTTACTGTCAGCTCCCCCTCCCCACCTCACATCTCGGATTACAGAAAAAGACATCTATGCCAATATAGTCAGGAAGACACCATACAGTAAAAAAAAAGTAAGAGAATATGTTGAACTGCAGGAAACTGAATGCTCCATGGTCAAACAAGAGAGAATGAAGTGCCCCTACTTGCTTGTCTCTGAGTTTATGTAGCTGCTACCACATTAGCTATTTCATTAGCTGAGAGATTTTTTTTCCACTTACCTAGTCAACAGAAAGTAGCTTTAGATAATTAAGGTAGTTATCATTTACATTCGTATTTTGTAAAATCCCTAAAGGACCTGTTTCCACAGTTACAGGTTACTAGGCTCTCGCTGTAGCTTAAGTCTGAGAGGGGTCACAGCCCAGAAGACAACATGTTGTTAAGGCGTCCTGGTTACAATCTTTCCTCTTGCCACTAGTCTATGCTGTTGTATAAAGTTCAGAATAGGCCTGGGGAAGCTCAGTGCAAATGTTGGGATGATCACTTTTGTCTCAGAATCTTCCGAATTCAATTGCAGAACGGTATGCTCTATTGTTCTGTTCTGTAAAGTATATTTAGCTTGCTTAATTAACCTATATTTCAGGCAAGTCATGCAGGTGTTCATCTAACTCTGTATATGCCTTTGTGATTAAACTTTAATGAAAGGCAGTCTAAAGTAAATTCCTCCATGCTATGGTTCAGAAACAAGACAAAAAAAAAATCAAAACATAATACTTCTGTCAGACAAATTATTGTTATTCTGAATTTTCTCTGCGAAAGGGAAAAGAATATGGATCAGAATGAACAGAGTGTTGAGAGGAAAGGGTGTTTCTGATTATGCTTAATAAAGGCTACTTCAACTGAAGCCAGGTAGAAAGATGTAAAACACTTCGATGTGAAATCTGGATGGGGCGCAGAGCACAAGAGCTAGTACACAGTTGTCAAAAAAAGTTTATATTTCTTTGTAATATGTATGAAAAAACACATAATTCCTTATATTTGTATTTTCTCCTGAACAAATATGCAGTAGTGCTATTCCTAAATAAGAAAAAAAAACCAAACAAACAAACCAGGCAGACTAGCACTCATAAGCAGCCTTATAAGAACAAACCAGTATGTGTCCATGAAGGAAGAAAAAGGGATTAGATAAGAAAAAAGATTTCACTTTCAAGCCTCTAGCAGATTTTTAAAAACAATGGAAGGAAAAAATGATTTTATCCACTAGTGGGAGAAAAATTCTTCGCCCAGTGTCTTTTAAACTTTCAATTAGAGCAACTTGAGAGTCACAAAAACACACATTTATTTGCATCTCTATTTCATGTTAAAAGACATGTTTAAAAGATATTTATTACTAGAATGAGATGAAGGTTGGTTTGATGAAACAGTGGCATTATTATGATCTTAGTACATATTAATGAACTTTTAAAATGCAAATCATTGACCCACTAGGTGGTCTCATGGTCTCATAAATAGCAATCTTTCGCATTCCAGCATCCAAATACCTAGTTAGGAGCTTTACAGAATGCACATTATAGGTGATACAGACCATAACAAGTACTTTGGCAAGGGAAAAAAAGCCATTCCAGCCTATTGTGTCAATTAAAATGAAGGGATTTTTATGTTATGAACCATATGTTCAAAGAACATTACATGTAAAATTACATACAATCATTCTGACTGAAGAACACAATAATCCTGGTACATTAGTATATGGCTTCTGGTGAAATTTGATACTGGTGTTTTTTCCACTTAGCTTGTGTCAAATAATAATTTGGATTGCAGCCATTCCTTATTCTGTGTTATCCCACCAAAAGTCACGAGTAAGAAGATTAGGACGATTATACAGGAAAGCACAGCACCAGCGAGATCTTTCAGAAGCGATGGTGGTGATGGTGTCACCACTCCCTTTTAGCCAGTGAAAAAACAATTACATTGGTGCTTCAGAGGAAAGGGACTCAGATATGCTGTTGGCACACACATCCCAAGCCTCTTTTCCCCCCCCTCCTAAATTTTGCAATCTAAACAGACATACAACCAATTTCTTCAGGGTCTAGAGCACAAGGTCTTAGCACAGAATGCCTTTAAGTGGTACTGCATTAACAGCACGTACCATCTTTTACGTTCCTTGAAACCAGAACAAAAAGCATAGACAGAAACAAATCCTGAGCGACAGTTCGTAAGAAGTGCAGTGGCAAGCAAACTACAGTATAGTGTCCCAGCTGCTGGTGTTGCTGCCTCTCTGATCGCAAGGCTCAGTGGCCTTTAGCAATCCCACCCCATCACTGAGGACTGAAGCAGGTGCCTGACTTTGCAATTAAGTGGGGGTGCTCAGACAATTCACTCTGGTGTAGCTGCTACTGCAGGAGCAACCCACAGTTTTAAGGAAACGTTTAAACACAATTAATATTAAACTACATAAAATGTTTACCAGTTTGTAAAATTATTAATTCTATTTTTTACTGATCTGTCTATTTACCAAATTAAGCCAATATATCAAAACTAATGTCTTCCCTCTCTAATTATTATTAATAAAGACTGCCTATTTCCCCTTAACAAGAATTCATTTTCTCTCTTCAAATTAATAACAATCTGAAGTAACTCAGGCACCACAGGGCCTGATTCCAGGCTCATTTTCAGTGAAGTTAATCTGGAGTAGCTCCAGAGCTTTCATGTAGCGAGATTTACAACTGTGTATATGGGAGCAGGATCTCTCTCTCCACCTGTAGGCTCTCTCTTGAAAGTTTTTCTGGTCTAAACTCCAAATCAAACTCTCCCACAGTACTGAGCAATTGAAAACCATCAGCAGCGCTATCTTAGCTTATGCTTCTGAAGCCAGTGGAGATACATATGCTGATTTTCACCATATGAGCATCTGGTTTGGCCATAATCATTAGAAAAATCATTCCACATGCTTAAGCAGATGAAGAAATATGCAGAAAAGGCAGAAGAAATGTTGCTGAAACAAAACAAGGCCACCTTGGGAACCCTGGCTACATTTCTGTGGTTCTCAGGATGTTCGTCCAGGAGGCTTGTACGTATGTCCTGGACCACCCTTCCCTTGCCGTAGGGCTGGCCAGGAAACGCCACACCCCGGCTGGGGACTTTCACAGCACACCCTCTCAAGCAGGAGACACCTGTGAGAGCACAGCAAGGAGAAGTCACAAACTTTAAGGAAGAGGAAGCTGACATCTGCACCTCTGCCTGAAACCACAGGTTTTACAGGCAGAGAAGGGGGGAGACCAAAGGCTCCCCTGTCTGTGCTCTTCTTCTACTTCTGCCCCTGCAGCTGGGGCACAAGACACTGGGTGAATCAGGCACTCCTGGCCTGGGCCCAGAGGAGTCCTGCCTCCCACCAGTCTTTTTGCAACTTTTTGCCCCAGTTTCATGCAGCTGTTTGGTTTCTGTCCATGCCTTTCAGTGGAAGAGAGCCTAAGATGAACTGCAAAGGAGAGAGTGCTTGCCGTTTTGTTTGGGTTTTTTTTCCTTTCCAAAGCCCTGACTGTTGTTTTATAAATGCCCTTCTGACACATACTTGTGCTTGAGGAGGTTAAGGAACTTTTGCCTCTCAGAAACGATGTCCTCAGTTTATCCACAACCTCTGTACAGCAAAAGCAACTGCAATCAAATACCCTCATGTTACCCAGCATTTAGCACAGCCCTGACCTGACAGTGCCATCCTCTCTAGGGAGGAGAGGTAATTTAGACTCCCTGATAGCTTTCTTCTGTCCAACTCTATAGTACAGGATGTTGCTTAATTATATGTGGGCTGTGCTTTGCTTTGTGCCTTTTTCCAAATTAAACCTCCCTTCGTCATTTTAGCACAGCTTTTGTACTCCTGCTTTAGCTTCCTAAAGCTGCATCTGTGCAGCATCTTCACCCAAGCATCATAAAAAATGCTAAATGACTTATGTAGGTCTTCTCACTTAAGGTCATTTCAATTATGGCAACATCAACAGATGTATATGTTCATTAATAAAAGTGTGATATGTGTTTGTGTCCCTCTGAAAGTTCAGTCAGAAAATTATAGATTATACTGAGACACTGCAGGAATTGCTACTCTGTAAGTCAAATGCTCTATTATTAAAAATGTCATCCCATATGAATTTCATAAATAGCAAAGCCAAGAACAGAGTAACCATTTTAAAAAGTCTAGAGGGGATTCCATAACAACATTTAAATGCATTACTACTCAAACAATTTGATTGGATTATAAAATATTTAAAACTGCAGCTGTACTTGTGGTGTTTAATGTTGACTATTTTGATTTCTGGAACATCTTACCTAAGAAGTACAAGTTTACAAAACTAGTTATATAATTAGTACATAGATATATAAGAAAATCTATAACCCATGGAAATACATAGTTTCTAAGGTAATGTATATAGCTGGCTTATTCTACATACCCAAATAAGAGAAAACTGAAAAAGAACATTAGGCATTAGAGTTCGTTTAAGACTTGCCCCTGGAATAAAGCAGGGCCCTATTTTGCCAAAGGTATCCTAATGACTAAAAATAAATATCACAAGAGATGCAGGACAGCGTGTGCTAAATAGATATTATTGGCCAGATTCTCAGGTGGTGTAAACTGGCATTGATCCATTGTAGTTAATGGTTACACTGTCAAGTTTTGGCTTTATTTTCATTCTGTGTCCTCTAAATTTTTTTTTCCAGGATCTCTCTTACATATGTATTAGGTATGTTTGGGTTTATAATTAAATCTTCATTGACTTTTTAAGCAGAAAGGACAATTTTAAAACCTATTTTTCAGAAGAAGAGCTATGTATTAATCCACAAATATATACTGATGCCCATATGTTATAGATATCCTTTCATATGCTAACTGTACCTCTTCTGCCAAACTATCTGTCATCTCCGCTGCTTTACCTGGATGAGTGTCAAGACATAATTCATCCAACAAACTCATGTTATTGGTCACTGCATTTCCATGAAAAGCAACCTTGTTTCAGAAGCACAGTGACTATCAGAAGTACCTTTTGTAATGGCTGAGACTTCATGGATTAGACCGGGGCTGAAAGCATAAAGATTTGCAGCTTTAGCTATGGGATCCCTTCCGTAGGCAAGTGGTATAACATCTCTATATCCTTTGTGCATGTGTAGAAAACAGTGTGGGTTACTTTATTTTTTGCCACAACTGTCCCAGGAATGCTCTAAACTCAAAGTTGCCACCAGGACCTTGTCGCTGGTGTCTGCTTGTCTCCTGCAGGCAGTCTGACCAGCTAATGAACTCGGGCAGCGTACAACTCCTGTCTGTCCTTGCAGCAGGGGACAATGGACAAGGTCTTCTCTGCATGACATTGCTCCTGCAAAGGCAGACAGAATAGCTGGAGGTGCAAGCATGCCCACAATGCATTTAAGCGTGTGCTACAGGGGATTTCAAAGCTGTAGGTGCATCTGAAGCATTACCCAGTAGGGTCATCCCAAAACACACTTCTACCAGCATACGGTTTAAACAGCAGCCTATTTTTGGCCATAAGAGCACAGCTATGATATTTCACTTCAACTTGAAGAGACACAAGGACATCTTTCCACACTTTCCATTCCTTTATATGACTCTCATTTCTCAACACATTTTGGTTTAGGCTATCTGATCTGCACATATGCAAATTTAAAATGCCCTTCTGAAACTTCTCTAATCCTGCCCACCATTTAGGCTTGGCATAAAAGCATCATCCACATGTCTCAGCAAGCCAAATGACCTTGCAGACCCTGTTTTCCTGAGGGAGAGTCACCTGTGTTTATTTCTATTAAACAGAAATTAACTTGGACCTCCATATGCAACCTCATTTGGCATAGTTAATTCCAGATTCCAGAGTTATCACTAAAACAAAAAGCGCATCTTACACATTGAAATCAGTGGGAATTAGACTTCAGTAACGCACACAAGGCTATAACAAAGATAATCAAACAGCATAAGGATAATCCACTAATTGTTGAAATGAGGCGGAACATCTCCATGGCTTGTCTCAACAGCTAGCCCTGGGCTGAGTCGTGTTTGGAGTTCAGGAAGTTTTTATCATTTTAAAGTATGTCAAGCCTGTGCACTTCAGGGCACAGCAGGAAGCAGAGGAAGGATTTTGCCTGCCCTGAGGTAGGCAGTTCTAGTTAAGGAAATGAAGATCACCCAGTTCCAGTTCAGCAAGTGAACGCTACTGGTTCCAGTTGAGGGCATGCATATCCACCAGGCCTTCAAAATCAGGCCAGTGCCTAACTGGTACACATTCTGCTTCCTCAGATGGTCTTTGAAAAATCATCCAGTCTTTAAAAGGAACACAAACCTGAAGTTTCTGTAATTTCCTGGGTTTCTATATGACAAAGAGGCCAAAGGCTGCTGAAGCAAATTAGGATCATGCTCTCAGTATATCTTTAGAATTATTTTGTTCTCAGCCTGAAAGCAGAATTTGACATTCAGTAACCTTTGTAAGTCCAAAGAAATGCTATTGACTTCACTGCAACTACTATAAATTTACACTCAATATAAGTAAGAGTGGAGCTGTGCCATAGTTTGGTCATTATTCTATGAATTCCTATGATATAGAAACAAGCCCAGCAATTATTTGTGGTGTTTTTATTTTAAATGCCTAGCTTCTTGGCGCATGGTAATTTTCATGAGTGGTCCCTGCCCTTGATCATTTCAAATGGTGTTTGAAGCATTTGGATCTTAAAAATCTCACTGGCTTCTAGGAACAGTGCCTTTCCTGTGACTGATTCTGAAGTTAAAGCTGTGCCACTTAAGAGAGAAGTTCAGAAAAAGGTGCACTGGAAATCTGTGCATGAACCTATGTACATAGTGGAGAGATGAAAACATCACAAAATTAAAGAAAATGTAATGCCAACAGAGCTCTTAACTTTTGGCTGCCTTTACTCCTCTCATTCTACCTATGCGTGGTCTCCTTGGGAAAATAACTAGGTGTATGGAAAATATATGATCAAACATTTATATTCAGGTGTAGCATAAAGAAGCCTGCAATACCTTTTCCCCTTACTACAACTTGTTAGAATGATCATGCTGGCAAGAAATTGCCAGCTTGTGGTTATAGGGCGAGCAGCTCACACCTTGAACAAGGTCAGTGCCCTACTGCATTTGTATAATATCTTGGATATAATGGACATACATCTCATATCATTATGTACTTAAAAGTGTACTATACTTTTGCAGATGATCTGATAGGTCCAAATAGTCCAAAGACTATTTGAGAAGCAAAGTGCTTCTGAAAGAGACCAAATGTGAATAGACACCCAGCTTCATTCTTCACCATTAAAGCAGTGTTTAGGATTCAATTTTTATAGTGGAGGGGCTCTATTTTACCTCAGTGGAGTTATTTGCGATTTACACCAGATTAGAATTAGTCCTCAGAACCGGAGAAATCTATTCTACCAGGATGGTGATGGAGGCATTGATCCCAAACAAATAAAATGACCTTCTCCTGCAATTACTTTGGGCTTCACTAATTAAAATAATTTTGCTAATGAAAGCTGCAAAAATATTCACACAATTCTCATGCAGTCAAGTCTGACCTTCTGCTGAGGTTTCTGATGATGGCAAACACTTTACTCACCAGAAAATCTACAAGCTGTAGAGCCTCTTCTACAATGTAAGAAACCAGAAAACCCGAAAATAATAGTTCATTAGATACTTAAGTATCAGTGGCAGGCACTGGGTTCTGTGCATACATGCATAGCAACTTAAAGGTGCTAACACACCTTCTGGTCTCATGGCTTCATTATTTCTTACCGACCTATTGACCAAATCCATTGATATGATTTACAAACCACACCTGCAGATGCTCTGCAAAAAGATGTTATGATTGTTGAAATAGTGTTCCTAGGGACAAAATTACTGACTCAAACAGGCAGTCAAAACTTGTGCAGAATTTCTTTCTAAATCAGAGTATTGAGTAAAGACTGTAAGAGCTGGGCCAAATAATTTTTGAGACATATATTAGTATAAGCATCTGTAAAGTATGGCTTAATGCCAGAAAAAGCATGCTAGTCACATGCTTATTAGCTTGTACGCTGGTAAAATGTAGGAGTTTTCACACATTGTTAAGAGCTATGATTGTTAAGATTTTTTATCGGCACTAGCACATATTGCAATGATGTTCTAAACAAAAGGAAACATTTTGTTTGGGTGGACTTGGATATATAGGTGCCCTGCTAGCAAGAGAAGCACACCGATCATTACTAAATTCTCATATTGTTCATTTCAACATCTATTTTCTACAGGTATTTCATTTCAAGTCCTAAAAAAATACCGCCATACTAAAGAAATTGTGTTAATTAACCAGCTTCTTCTGATTCACAGTTCCCATCTTGACTTTTTCAGTGTTTTGACATATTGACACACCCTTTTTAATTGTGGTACAATCTGAGGTCCACAGCTATTGTTAGAGGTCCAGCGTGAGGCTAAACCAGCGTTAGAAATGCTGGTTTAGCCATGCACATGGTGGTTCTTCCCAGAAGTAAAAATAAGGAAGCAGACAATGGAGGGGGAATGTAGGTGAGGAAGTCTTTGCCGACACAGAAAAACGCTAACCCCCAAAACATTTTATATGTTGGAAGCAACATTTAAAGTGCTGCAAAAATACAGACGGAGTTAAGGAAAGGATCATAGCAGGGATCAGAACTGACTCCAAAAGTCTATTATCTCCCTTGCAGTTTTGGTTACATTCCACATTAATCTATACCTTCCAGACCTTTAGGTAGATTTAGCTGTATGTTTATCATTATCAAGAATGAAAAATGTGTGCTAAATACCCTGTTCCATTTTGAAAATTTCAGCCTCTGTTATTTTGTGCAAGTTCAGCAATTATAACATCGTATTTTAAGAAACTTCTTCCCGGAAAAGTTCATACTCCCCTCAAACATGGCACCACTTACCTTGCAGTCAGGAGTAAGGATCATAGACCTAAAAAGTCCTAGGATTTATTAAAGAATGCATATAATTTTTCCTTTCCATTTCATCAAAGTGAAGAAAAACAATTAAAAAAAATATTTAGGTAAGACTGGGCAGACCACCGGACTGGCATACTTAGTATCTAGCAATCTGTTATTGACAAAGGTTATTACCAATTGCTGCAGGAAGACGAGCAGTCAAACATCTACCATAATGAGCATGCATTGTTGCTCCCTAGCTCATATGAGGTAATGTCTGGCATATGCTTTGAAGCAGGATGCTTTATTTCCTTACAAAAATTTTTCCTCCTGTCTTTAAATATTTGCCATTAGATATCTGGATAGTCTTGTTATATTTATATAAATGTCACTCCTTAGGCTTCACTGATATCTTCTGGCAATTAATTATTTATTCTAAGAGTGCACTGTATACTCATTTTTAATGTACAACCTTTCAATTTCATTATAAGTTCCTTCTGCTCATATTATAAAAACTGCATAGTTGAAAATCAGAAGCAAGGAATCCCAGAAACCCAAGTCCTAATAGATGCAATATTAATTAGACATCCCTGAATAAGCATGTGGTTCTATACAGTGGTGTGTGTATTTTTATCCTTATTTACTATTTGTACGGCTGCAGCACGCAGAGAACCACGTAATTGTGAATCAGGGGCTACGTTATTCTAGGTACTCTGCAAAGAGACTGTCACCTCCCTAAAGGCCTTATGTATAGTAAAGGACAACATAAAATACAGAAGGTTTGCAGAGCACCCAGATCTACTGTCATTTACAGCTCCCAACTTCCAATAGCCTTAAACTCCCAATAGCCTTATATACTCCCATTGCTGTGCAAATTCATATTTTGAGCTCACATCTCTCACTGCAGATGCAGAACTGGTTTGATCCAGTGAGACAACAGGGCAGCAGTAATACAGCCAATTTCCCTGTAAACTGGTGTACAAGGAAGCCTGAAGGCAGAGCAATGCAGGATGAGCTACCAACAAGGCTCCTTTGGCCCTTCCCCCTTTTGCAGGAGCCCACTGAAAGCACAAAGGCTGCTCCACCCGCCAGGCTGAAATTGCCATGGCAAAATAGCTCTCCTGCTTTTTGCAGCACAGAGGGCTGCATCCCCCATTTTCCACAGGCAGGGCTCTCGCCCACTCATATTTAGGTGTGAGTGCTGAGGAGAAGAAAGGGGGTTGTGTTTGTGATACCTTTTCATGTTTCATATAGCAAAGCACGTGAATTGCTACCTACCTCAAACCAGCTCCGCATAACTTAGCAGTTTTCTGTCTTTCTGGCATTTACAAAGGATTGTACAAGGCTACATCCTCCCTAAGCAAAGCCTTAATCTGTTTTCAGTCAGTTACTTTTTTTCTGGCAGCAGATATAAGGCCACACAGTCAAATAATGAACTTGTCTTTCATTTGGATATAGTTTATTAATGACAAAAACGCTAATCCATTAATCAATTTAAAACAAGTTGGTAAATGAAAAAAATTCTCAGTCTCCTTTAGTAACAGGATCACATGCATCTTAAAAGGGGGCCATTATCTCCATGGGTTTCTCAGCTGAAGTTAAAAATCTAAAAATGATTTTCATTCATTTCTCATTAATATGCAAAATTATTCAAATTAGATAGTAATTAACCATCTACTCAGTAGAAAACCTTTTCATGATAATTTATGATAAACTCGGTAGCAGCTTTGATTGAGATTGATTTTTGGTGTTGAGAAGCTATCATGAATACAAAAAAGCACCTGAAAAAATATTTTTAAACACCTAACTCAGTGCTCAGCTAATTATATGGTAACCATGTTCACAGATTATTTCAAAGGGAGGCCTATAGGCAAGATACTAATGCTGAATGAAACAGGCAAAACATCCTTTTGAGTTTGTCCTACATTTCATCTTAAAGCTCAGCTTTCTTCACATCTCCCAGCCTAATTCATTTAGAATGTTAAATGTTTAGCGCTGTTTAATTCAGCAAACAGATACATTGGAACTAGGGCTTTGCTTGATAAGGCTTACAGGATTGCTTTCAAGATAAAACTGTTTTGAAAAATCAGAATACATTCAAGACAAACTGTTGTTTTACAATGCAGTGTTCCTGGGAATATCACCATGATTTGTAAACAGACTCCAGATCTATTTTTGCAGATGGTGACGGGAGCTCAGCAGGTTACAGGGTTAATATCATGGGCATGTTGCACTATGGAGAATACGGTTTTGTTCTTAGTAGCAAAGATGAGCTTCAGGATTGGGGGACATCGTAGCTCTGAACACTGGGGATTGCTGTTCAAAAACGTTACTCTCTTGAGGTGGGAAAACCAGAGGGAAAGAAGCATTGACCTTGTGCTACTGAAGTAGCATTAAGGGGAGAAAAAACCCTATTCAACACCTATTGCTACTAGTGGGAATTGCTGTAAGCACCCATGCCAAAGAGGCAGGACTATGGAGGAAAGAAAAAAATTATATTCTTAAAGGCTTTTCCTCTGAACTTGATCACAGGACTAATGCCACCAACAACTGATGATCTTGTAATAAATAAGGTATATACTGCATGTTCTGGGGATTTTGTGTTATTTAAATAATTACCAACAGTAACAGGAGAAATAGGAACCTTGAAGCCAAACCTCTTGAACTATGTCATGAGGGGGGAAGGAGAGCAGAAGAGGAGGGGAAGGGATCAAGTTTCAGTTATGAGCTCTGTGACTGTCCCTAAGGTTTAGTTCCAGCTCAGATCCAGAGCTGTAAAGCCTGTTCCTCCAGGGTGAAATCAAGGCTATGCATAAGCTGCACCTCACCACAGGTAAATCTTTTTCAGTCCTTAAACCCAGACTCAGAATTGAGTAAGCACATATATGTCTAATAAACATGTAACTAGCATCAAAAGTATAGAGTATGATAGCTTTGAACAAATCTCCATTCCTGTAAGTACAATGGCATCACCATTCACATACATTAGGTCTTGGCTGAGTTTTATTTACTGCCCCCCTGCAACCTGCAAAATCCTTTTCCTCATCAGTGTGCTATATAAATGTCCTGGTTTGTACATAATCCCCAACTGTACTTCTTGGCCCTGTGTTATTTTTTACATTGAAATGTATTTGCCATCTATTGACCTAGTACCTAGACAAGCCAAAGCCTATTGAATCTGACTGCATTGTTCCTCATTATTTACCCTGTCTCCAATTGCTTCCAGATGGTACCGCGTTACAATGACTCTATTCATTCCTTCCTAGAAGGCCCAGAGGGTGGCAATGGACAACCTTCCCCAAGAGCCCTCCTTTCTGCAGGCATGGAAGGGACCACATTCATCCTGACCGCATTCATTCACAGTCATGACATGAGAATGTTTTCAAAGGGTAATAAAAAAACTCTGTCAAGAAGTTACAGATGATATCCAAGTTAGTATTTCTTCTTCCAGGGACACGGTGAGAATCATCTCAGGCGTGGTACAATACTTGCAGGATATTGAAACTGAAATTCCTGCTCAGGGGACATGTCACGCATGGGCCTCAGAAAGAAAGGCCATTTTGGGGAAGAAAACATCATCTCTCAGTTGACACATATTTAACTACTGGATCAAAGAGAGGGGAGTCACACCGGGAAAGATGATAGAGAAGGATTTCAGGGGGACTGATACAAACTCTGCTGTCTCAGAAAACAGCCAGCCTAAAAGGAACAAGAAATTTGTTCTGAACTTCCACATCCATTGCTTTTGCAATTTTTCCTACTTTTTGAGATTCAAAAACATTGAAGGTAGCTGTGTCTTTGACAAAAGCAGAAATAATAACAATTCTCTAGTACCTATAAACCTTTTATTTTATTCCTTCCATTGGAATATCTCAGGGGAGTTCGCAAGTATGAACTTCTCAAGCTGTGAAGTACTATTCTACTTATTTTACCGATGGCGAAATTGCAGCAAAGGACAGGTTTGGTTATGTGTCCAATAGGTCACATAGGAAGTTTTTGTCAGAAGCAGAAACAGTTACTTAACATTAACCTGGAGCCCTAAGCATTAGTCACTAGATTTTCTTTGTGATTTGGGGAGAATAGATGCTAGTGAGAAGTTTGGCTGAGTGAGTCTAGAATTAAACAAGCCCTGATAAGCGTGTGCTGTTCAGGCAGCTGGTAGGTTATGGTGAACTGCAAGAGCAAATAACATCACACTTTAATGTAGCACACTTTTTAATCTGACAGACAAAAGCTTAACAATTTCCAATGGCTGGCAGTCGACTCCTGAAGAAGTCCAACTGGAAGTCAAGTGGTATCTCTCTGACCACTTCGCACCACTTGAATGAGAACAAAGCAGCTGGAAAACTACCTAAGCCAGCAAGTTAAAGCCATCACAGCTCTTTTGTTGCAAAAAGAATCCAGCTCAGAAAGGTTTTGCCTCCTCAGGAGTGCAGGAGCAACCCTTTTCAACAAAATGCTACACAGATTCTGGTGCTAAGTTTGCAACTTCAAAGCGGATTCAAAACGAGGTGGGATAACGTATGGCCCAGCTGTAAAATTGGACAGCAGGGAGACCACAGTAGCTACACTGGACAAAATTCCCCTGGTGTCAGCCTACTTACACATCTTCCGTGGGGGGAAAACTGTAGCTTTGCCCTTCTGTTTTTCAGTTTAATTTCTTTTTGCTGCTTGTGGAAATGTGAAACAGTTAACAACCTTGTTCCAATAATATATTAAATCTGAGGGAGGAAAAACCAGGGACCTAAGGAACCTGGCTTTTTTTCTCTCCCTTATTATAAAGTCATTTTTCAAATCACCTTTCTGACACATTTGTCCATATTGATTAGCTACTTTTAGAATGACATTGTCTGACCTGTCTAAATCCATCAATTGCTCTCCTGCCGATGCTTAATTCCCAGGCTACTTTAGCTTCTAATGGTATGGTATGAATATTATTCATAAAGCCTTTTTGCTGAAAAGATCAATAATCACATACATCTTAAGTTTGCATTCTGGGTGTTGTTCAAGTAGCCCTTTAACTGGCCGCAGACTCTTCTATTTTCCTTTCATCACTGTGGACTGTAAATGTTTCATTAGTAGCATTTAGAGAGTACATACTTGATACTATATCCCCAGGAGTTCCAAGTGAGTTATTAGGACCTTGTTCAGCATTAGGATTAATGCATATTCCCAGTAGTTTTCATTGCATTTCCATTCTGTGTGCCACAAACTCTACTGTTAAATATGTTTTGTCCACTTAGAAACTGTTTGGTAGGGAAGGCATGCCTTAATTGTTCCCAAGACATTGGGTAATGCTCTACTGATGGGCCTAAGGTTGAACTAATAGGCAAGTAAGATGCAGTTTAGCTTCAGCAGGTTTTAAAGTACTAATGAGGCACAATATACTGAAGTTAAGAACTTGTCAGGATGGGCAGTTCACATAAAAAGTTGAAGCAACCTTTACATTCTTTTTCTTTAAAAAATACAAGCAATGGATTACCCCAATGCTGAGAGGATATATTCAAGTCAAATATTTTCTAGATTAATGGACAGATATTTGCTTTACAAAACCTGAAGAATTCAAACATCACCTGCATTTTACTAAAAGTATGTTATTAGAAGAATTTTTAGGACAGACTTTTCAAAACTAGATCCCCGAGTTGAGAAAAGTGCAAAATGTATCTGCCTGAACACTAGTGGGTAAATACACTTGTAAAATAGAGTTTTCAGTTTGCAAAATGGGCGAGTTCAATATCCTGTATTCCAAGCTGCTGTTTACGCAACTGCTTGTCTATATTTAGCAGCCTTTGCAAGCTGGGAAATTTTAAAGCCTTAAAAGTACAAATACTGACTTAGTCACCATTTTAACTTTATGGCATTTTCCTGGAAGACCCCTCAGAACAAAAATGCAAGATTCTAGGTATTTTAGTAACTACAGGATTGATTGGAACTTCATTGGATTTTAAGTACTGCATGCCAGGCTGTTGTGTTCAGTGACATAAAATATTTAATTTTCATTTTATGACATAAAAGTCTAAGTGTCCTGCTGCTGAGATGTATCAATCAAATCAGAGGTTCAAATGGAATATTATCTTGATGCTGGTATGAGAGTGAAAATGATGCTTTAGTTCACAGTCAATCGGTACCGAATGTCTTCGCAGTCAATAACAGACTTCTGCATATACTTTTGCAGAGCCATTACTTCAGGGTTCATAAAGTGGAACACAGCACTTCTGACAATGCTGTAGGATTTTTTTTTTAGAACATAAAAATGTTGCTTACATTGAAAAGGAAAAATCAAACTCATTTTTAGAAGGATCATTTTAAGACAATTAAAGCCCAAGTGTTTTGTGGATAGTGGTGTTTCACAGATGTTTGAAAAATGGTTATAATCTGCCCAAATCCATTTTTTATGAAGACCATTGGAGAGCTGCAACAGTAGGGTAGGGACACTGTAGGTTACGCAATGGGATTTTTTTTTTTTTTCTTTTAACGTGACCACCTCTCTGGCCATGGAGCACATGATTATTGTGGATAAGTGGAATGAAATCTTCTCTGCACTTAAGAAGCTCAAGCTGGTTTAATGCTGAGGGATGAACAAAAATGTTTAATTAATTAATAAGCACCTTGGCTTATATTATGCTTACATCTTAAGTGGGCTTTTTCTTACATAGCTAACTTAGCTCACCACACATGCTTAGCATACAGACTTTTAGTTGCACGCTTCACAAATTAAATGCAAGCCTGTACCAAGTGGACAGTACGTGCCCCAGATACCACTTCCAGTGGCTCAGTGGAATACTTGTGGAGCACAGGTACTTTTCTTCCATGAGAGCTATTCAGCACCATGTTAGATTTCCTCAGTCAGGCACTCTGTTGAAATATTCCAAAAAAAAGTTGCTGCTGTAATTATAGCAAAAAAGAAGTTTGGGTTGGTTTATTCTCGGGGTTTTTTTGGGTGTGTTGGTTTTTTTTTTTTTCTTTCTTGTAGTAAAAGAGTAAAAAGATGACTGAACTGCCTAAATGTTAGAAAGAGAAAGTGACCTGCAGGTAGAAACCCACTCTGAAAAAAAGAGCCCAAAAGATGAAATGCTAAGCCTCCAGGCTAGAGTCCATGCTGATTTCCAATGACTTGGCATGGGAATGATCACATACCAAAAGGCCTGGATCAGTCAACCAACCAAAATTTGACTTTTTGCACCTCTCAGTACCAGAATCCTTCAATTCCATGCTGTAGCCCAAGTAAATGCTCAATCTCATAGGAATGCAGGATCTGCTTGAGTCTGTGACTCTCCCAATACAGGAGAAAAGGACTCAGCCTCAGCAGTCTATGTACCTGAATAAAAACAGTCTGCTTTACTCACTGTACCAGAGCACAACGAGGGACAGATAGCCTTTTACACCCGGAAGCCACAGAAAGCCATTGCTGCACATGCTTTTGATGCTTTTCCTGGTACACTGCTACTCTTCTCCCGCCCTGCATACAGCTAGGCCGTGTAAGAGTGGCTAAGTTTTTGTGAAGCAGACACCTGAGACTCTGCAGAAAGGCATCAGGGGACAAAACCCAATAAGTGAAAATTTGCAAAATTCTGGCAGCATGGACTGCTTCTTATTTTTCCTTAGCAAGTTGCCCTCCTCTAAGAGAGACCCGAATCAGAAACCTGAAAGGCACAAATGAACTTCCAGGATTGGACGCTGAACGTTACTCCTAAGAAGATTTCATGTGGTCTCTTACACGTACCCCCAACACATCAAACATTTCCCTCCCACACACAGATATACCTTGTTATTTTGCTTTTGCTGACCCTTCACAAGATGACCGCTTTTGCAGCTTCTCATACTCATAAGGTAGTTTGGAAGTGCTGCTGTACTGTGCTTAACCCTGACCCAAAGGACAAAAATCACTACACTGCAAGGAATACTGCAGCATTTGTGGTGGTTAACACTTATTCCTTACTGCTAATCTTGTGTTTTCGGCCCACTACATCATGGAGTTTTTCTGGACTCAGTATGAAGTAGCAGGGAAGAAAGGGAGAAATCCAAATAAAGAAAATGTTCTGAAGGCTTGCTGCAATGTAATTTATGATGGTTCCTTAGCAAATGACTAAGTAAGGTTTCATTTAATATTATTGTAGAGATTTTCACAGTAATATCCTTTTTCTTCTAAGCAAGGTAGATAATATTGACAATGTTGCCAAGTAATTACACCAGCAAAGCAAATGTATGGCAATGTGCCCCTACAATTCCTCTTCTGGCTGCCCAGCATGAGCTCAGCAAGCAAGGATACAGGCCACTGACAGTAGAAGAAATGGTTTTATTTATTAATGGCGAAGCTCCATGTTACTGAAATGCCACTCAGACTTACTATGCTTCCCATATAAATAATTGATCATTTTATAGCTCAGCAGTTACTACAAGAACACGTAATGCACAAAGGATCAGGCATTTGGTGATACTTAGTGCAGTACGTAGGTAATCCAGTAGAAGCCAAACAAAATTTGTTCACGTGGTTCCTTCCTTCACCCACCATTTGATAAGACCATAGGCTGAATGTTGTTGTGGGAACGGCTATAGTTCAAACAAAAAACACCTATAGAGCATATCGCCTCACCCTTTGCAGGATCATCTTGCTCTATCATTGCCAGTAGATTTCTTGGAAATCTCTGAAAGTCAGCGAGTGTTCCTTCAAATGGTAAGCACCTTGTCTCACAATCCTGAAGGTTAACCAGGCACATTTATAAATCTTAGTCCTCCAGATTCTATGCAATGTCACTTGGTCAATCCAACCCACAAATTTCCAACACAGTCCAGGCTTTTCTTCTTCACTAAGGCATCTAGGAGTCAGAGAACCTGGCAGAAGCACAATTAGAGGAGACACTGCAATAATCCTTCCCGCTATGAATGGCTCTGCTGCCATGAATATGCCTGACACAGCCTTAGCCTGATTAAGTTTAACGTAAGAATAATGTTTGTCAGCATGAGACACTCCTGGATCTCTTTTTCAAGATGTTCCATTTCAACTGGGAAGACGGTTGTCAAAGGCACCAACATTTCTCCTTGCATACCTATTAAGTATGAATGCATGCACTCAGATGCAACAAAAAAGAATGAGCACGAGCTGACCTGCACATGCCAAAGAGAGCTTCAGAGACTACAAGCATCATCAGTGAAATAGCTGTCTTCCCTGACAACAGCAAATTTTACTGTAGCAGCTCCTGTGGTGGATTTCTCTCTTAACGTCTCTTTAATTGTATTGTATCATAACACATGCAGTCCAAAAGATAAGACAAGTTCCCAAAGCTGATGAAAACGAGCTGACAAAAGCACTTAAGCCAAACTTACATTTTCTCCTAAATTGATGCCTGTGATTTAGTGACTAATAGAGTAACAATAAAAGCAAACTCCTACATGTGAGAGTTGCCAACCTGATAGCATGGAAGTCTGCATCCCCTACAAGACATACCTGTATAGTAAATGAAACAGCAAGTTATGCCTCCCCACTGCTGTACTGCAGTCTTTCAAGCCTCCTTTGGAAGGACAACCACAAAGAATTAGAATATAAATCCTTTCTAATGCCCATTCCATCCTTGGTCTATCTGCTATCACCACTAAGCAGAGTGCCAATTAGTGTCAGTTGTAATGGTGGTTTCTGTACTACGAACATTCTTCAACTGGGAATTGGACTAAAAGACCATCGTCTCATTTCACACTGGAAACCAAAACAGTCATCATGCAGTAATAACTTTTGGTCACTGCTAACCCAGACCTCATCAAACCAGTGACCTTGAAATGAACAGGTCTGCATCCCACTCCCTTTCCTTCCATTTCTCAAGCAGAATGGCAATACCAAGAGTTCTTAGGATTGGAAGGAATCCAAATGTAATGGATATGTCATTGAACTCTGAGCCCTAAACTGGAGGCCAGTGAGATCTATTCTCCGTCACTCTTCTAAGTGAAGATTTACAGCAGCAAAGAGACAAGGGTTATGGATGTGTTGGAAATCACAGAAGCGCCTGAAAATGGTCACATAGGAATTAGGGTTGTTCTCCCCAAAAAGGTGGTGGGATCAATAACCCAACGGAAGTGCATCTGTACCAATGCATGCAGCATGGGCAACAAACAGGAGGAGCTGGAAGCCATTGTGCAGCAGGAAAACTATGGTACAGTTGCCATCACGGAAACATGGTGGGATGATTCGCACAACTGGAGTGCTGCAATGGATGGCTATAAACTCTTCAGAAGGGATAGGCAAGGAAGGAGAGGCAGTGGGGTAACCCTGTATATTAGGGAGTGATTTGATGGTCTAGAGCTTAATGACAGTGACAATAGGGTTGAGTGTTTATGGGCAAGAATCAGGGGGAAGGCCAACAAGGCAGATATCATGGTGAGAGTCTGTTATAGACCACCCAACCAGGATGAAGAGGCAGACAAAATATTCTATAAGCAGCTGGGAGAAGTCTCACGATCGCTAGCCCTTGTTCTCATGGGGGACTTCAATTTACCAGATGTCTGCTGGAAATACAATATATCAGTGAAAACAGTCAAGGAGGTTCCTGGAGCATGTGGAAGATAACTTCCTGACACAGCTGGTGAGTGAGACAACTAGGGAAGGCAGCCCACTGGACCTGTTGTTTGTGAACAGAGAAGGACTTGTGATGGTTGGAGGCTGTCTTAGGCATAGCGATAACAAAATGATAGAGTTTTCAATTCTTGGAGAAGTAAGGAGGGAGGTCAGCAGAACTGAGTGCACCCTCAGTAAGTTTGCAGATGACACCAAGTTGGGCCGGAGTGTTGATCTGCTTGAGGGTAGGAAGGCTCCACAGAGGGATCTGGACAGGCTGGATCGATGGGCTGAGGGCAGCTATATGAGGTCCAACAAGGCTCAGTGTTGGGCGACAGCCAGCTGAATATGAGCCGGCAGTGTGCCCAGGTGGCCAAGGCAGCCAATAGCATCCTGGCCTGTATCGGAAATAGTGTGGCCAGTAGGACTAGGGAAGGGATCGTCCCCCCGTACTTGGCACTGGTGAGGCCGCACCTCCAATAGTGTGTTCAGTTTTGGGCCCTTCACTACATGAACAACATTGAGATGCTGGACCGTGTCCAAAGAGTAGCAACAAAGCTAGTGAAAGGTTTAGAGCACAACTCTTGTGAGGAGCCGCTGAGGGAACTGGTCGTGTTCCACCTGGAGAAAAGGAGGCTCAGGGGAAACCTTACTGGTCTCTACAACTACCTGAAAGGAGGTTGTAGTGAGGTGGGTGTTGGTCTCTTCTGCAAAGTAACAAGCAATACAAGAGGAAATTGCCTCAAGTTGCGCCAGGAGAGGTTTAGATTGAGAAAAACTTCTTCACCGAAAGGGTTGTCAAACACTGGAACAGGCTGCCCAGGGAAGTGGTTGAGTCACCATCCCTGGGGGTGTTTAAAAGACGTGTAGATGTGGTGCTGAGGGACATGGTTTAGTGGTGGACTTGGCAGTGCTAGGTTAACGGTTGGACTTGATGATCTTCAAGGTCTTTTCCAACCTAAAGGATTCTACGATTCTAACTCAAGCAAACCCCTCTCCCTCCCAAAAAAAATAAAAAACCTCAGGGATTCCATTTTCAGCAACAGGCTGAGCTGTGCAATACCTACGAAACCCATAATCGCTGACCCCAAGACACCTCTCACCACCAGCTGATAACCATCCAAAATGTTCCTATTGCAACCACCTTTGCTATAGTCTGATTTATATGCAGAACATTGCGTATTTTGGACTCAGTCCACTGTAACTGACCACTTAAATTATTGGGTCCTTATTTATTTGAATTATTAGTTCAGATTAATTGAAGAGGTTTGTTACCGAGCCAATGCTGCTCTGTTACCCCTGTACAACTTGAGCCAAGTAGTAAGATTGTTTGGAATAATGGAGATTAAATTTTAGTTCACTGTCTTTTCTTTCTACTTAAAAAAAGTTATAAATACTGCATTAACTGGGTTATAATATACATGGTGATCTCTTTCATTTCCACTCTTTTTATGGGTTGGTTTTTTTGTATAACAGTTGCTGTCTTTTCACTTTCAGAAAACCAAGACCCAGAATTTGAAGTGAGATTTGTGTATATATATACATATATGTATATATGTGCTATAAAAATTACAGCACAAATGTCTACATATGCTGTCAGTTTTAAACAAATTAATCTGAGGCTCTGAAAATATTCAATATGTGAGCATTCTACTTTTAGATCCATGATATTTAAAATTACTAAGGCTGGCTTTTGCATTGCACATGAGACTTTTGTCTGTTAAAAAATAACAACTGTAAATCTGTTTTCTCATGCCCAAGTAGTCCTTTATGAGACACGTAAGGAAATGCAGTGTGGATTGTCATGAACGGAGCAATAATCATAAAATTAGAAACAAAAGAATCAGACAGAACAAAGCTTTTTTTTAAAGATTCTAAATCACACACAAAACATTTGTTCTGCTCCAGCTCTTTGTGAACTAATTGGCTCTCCTGGAGGGACAGGTAATTGTACTTGACTACACAAGCTGTCCTGAAGCTCCCTTGGAAAGCTCCAGTAAGCTTCCAGTGTTAGCAGCCATCAAGGATTTCACAGGTCAGGCATCGGATCGATACAGCTAAAAGCAGCAGGGACTGTAATGTCGACAGCAGGTTTCAGAAAATGCTGCAAGTGCCAGTTTGTTCCCCTTCATGCAGAAGCTCAAGACAGCTTAATTAACCCTTGGAAAATACAATTTATCCAGAGGCTCTGCGGGTCTGTACTAGGCCTTATTGGTGAACTGATAGCAGAGATACTGTAGCTGGCAGCTCTGAATTCCCATTTCCCCCTTTAATGCTGTTTCAGTTAGGATGCAAACAAAACATGATTTTAGGTGGATATGTTCGCCTTGTCCTGAAGAGCATGCTACAGGAGGCCATGAAGGCAGCTGTTTTGTTAGAATTCGCTTGTGATTTCAGCAGGAGCCTGGCCCAGCAGGTGCACTGATCACTCACATCGTGGGTTGTATGTGTGTGTGCATCTGAGCGTGTGCATGTGTGCGAGAGAGAGAGAAAAAGAGAGAAGGGGAAAGAGTCATCTCCCACAGGTCTAAATGCTTCTTTGCCCTCTTGTAAAGATGTTCCCTTGCTAGTTGTCTATTTTTACTGTCTTTTAATACCACATGGCCATGAAAAGTACAGACAAGGTAATTTTCTATATCCCAAAACACCTACATTTTAGAAGACAAAGAACTTGCCAGGGGTGACAGACCAGTAAGAAGTTAGCTTGTCGGATGTGATATTCAAATTTGTGTCTCCAATGTCAGGCCAACAGGCTGAAGGTTTTTCCTTCCACAGCTCTTTTCAAGCTAAGGAAATCTTCTAAGACGACATACATAGAGCAACTAGGAAAGAAAAATTATCCAAGTTACTGAGACTTAGCAATTTTAACATATAAGTCTGCCTGTAAATTCAGTTAAAGAATATTTTAAATCTTTAACTACTTACACTTCCATTAGTTATGTTTTGAATTCGTATAATTTCAATTAAATCATGTAAATGTATCTTGTTCAGTTTATATATACTTTCTTTAGTGAATGAAAAAAATGCCACTTTTGTTCCAGAACAGTGAACTCTCACTGGAATAAGCAAGGTAGATACCACTTTCTTTCCACTGCTTTGATACTGTTTCTGATGGTAAAAGACTATGTGGATGAGTAGGATGAAGTAGATAAAATCAAATTAGAAAGAGATTTTTTACCTGTGAGCGCACATATCATCGTATACACTCACACATATACGTGAAGACTTGTGACATTAACTATGCAACTTTGAATCCACATTTTCATCTTCAACAACCATTAAAAGCATAGGAATTTATGATGAAATAAAAAAATGCTAAACAATAAGCAACGAGTAATCTAAAAAAAGCAAAAGCAGGCCAGACCATATCCGTGATTCTTGTTTTAACACACTCACAAAAACAATGCAAAAAAAGCTCTTGATAGAATTATTTAATACTTCTATGTCACAGTCCCCCTATCCAAGTAACTAGTTATTAATTTTTCAGGATAGCTTGTAGGAGACAGTCTGCCAGAGGTAGTGAAAGATGCTGCTTGAAGGTCTGCAAGCAAAGGGTAATGATAGATACTTGACACATTTCAACCTGGTATATTGCTACCTACTGGGGAGCCAGAAGGTTCTGAGGTAGGCCCATGCTCGTTTGACATTTTTATTAATGACAGGCAAGAAAAAAAAATAAAACAGCACTTGAATGACAAATGCAGAATTGAGAAAGGGCTGGACTGTGCCCAACATAGGTGTGCAAACACAGAAGATACATTGCAGATGAAGAACTCAGACTTACTCGTGTAAAGGCTAGTCTCACATGAGCAAAACCATCCTAAATACAAGTACGCTGCACTCTCCATGAGGAGAGGGTTTTGCAGATGAATTGGCAACAAAAAAAAGACATAAGTAGGCGACAGAAAAGAAGTTTTATGGCTGCTTACACCAACTGTAAGTCTGTCTCCAGAATTTGAGAAAACATCCTACTGTTTTCAAGTCTTTACTTACAGTTTGGACTACAACCAGAACATGCTTGAAAAGACCACAAAATCCAGCTGGTTATCTAAGATTTGTGAGATGAAGAAGGATAAAATAAGCATTGCTAAACATGTTGTCCCAGTTCTTAGGAAAGCTTGACTGAAGAATGCGCAAGATATTAGATGGCACTAACGGAAAGATTTATGATTATTGCTAGAATATAAATTAAATAAGTGAACATTTTTGACTCCAGAGTACACATGCATGTCCATGGAAAGATGGTGAGGTACGCATGAATGAAAAGAAGAGCTGAATTCTCTTTCTACCTCTGCCACTGATCCCCTTGCTGTTTGTTTTCCCTGTCACTATATGTTTTTAATCTTTATCCGCATCTTTAGTTTTGTTTTTACAGGTTTTGGGGGTGGGTGTGGGTTTTGCAATATTTACCACTGTAAGGACCTGACCTCTACTGGAACCACTTGGTGCTACTATAACACGCAGCAGCATCTGACCAGCTGATGTGCGTGTCAGAACAATCACAAAATTTGTAGTTAATGCCACAATATGCTCTTGTGCTTAACAAATTAAGTATTGCAACATGTCATGTTCCAGAGCTGTTGAGAGGCATGCTAGTGTCCATGTTGGTTAGATTGCTTGCTTTCATCTGCCACTGCTTGCAATCGACTTTAGGAAGGAAAAAAAAAAAGTTACATGTTGCAAGCATTTTCTTCAGGAAATAAATACGGTTTCTGAGGACACACAATAAAGTGCATTTTGGCATTTTATGACAGTTCCAGAATATAGCAGGTAAAGATCCTTAAGGAAAGCTCTGCTCTGACATATTCTAAGCAGTGTTATTCATTAGAATCTGTAAGAGCAAAATCTAAATCTGTCGTAGCTCAAAAATTCCATTCTAATAATATCAACAAAGACCTTTTACATTTCCACAATACAGTTTAAAAACTAAATCCTCCTGTTAATTATGAAGGAGTACAGGCTGTCCAAGGTTGAGTACCTATTTCTGTTTAAAGGTCGGCATTTTAAGTGCTCTAAAATCCACATACTTGCTCAAATTGGCTTGAAATTTGGTGTGCCTCATGGGGATCCAAGGTAAGGTTAGAGTCATAAGCTTAGGGTTACGTTTGCTCGTGCTTTTCAAGATATGGCCTGAAAAAACAGCTTTTCCCAAGTGATAAAATTCTGTTAAACTGTTTTTTCTATTCTTGCATATCCTTAGTGGATCAAACCACAGCTTTCCACAATGCTCCAAATGTTCTTAACATTCAACATTTGGCACCCTGAGTAGGTAAGTGTCTAAATTCCTGATCCTCAGAGACTATATAACATATTAGAATTCTGGCTTCCAGAATGGCTTCCATGTTACTGACCAATTTTTAAATGAGCTGGGTGGTATAAGAGGATGTATAATATTAGCTTACTCTGTACCTAGTGGCAGCTTGCATTTGATCCTCAAAAGGAATTCTGAAAACCAACTGAGTAGATACAGTTAGTAATGCAAAAACCTTTGACAAAGACATTTTATTATTTGGGGTAAACACAGTTAAAATATTTTTTTTTTTAAAAGAAAGCAAGTTACACATATGAATGCTTGCTTTGGAGGACAAGGGAACTAATGAATAGTGAGGAGACCAAGGAAGGAAAAGCATTTTAAGGGCAGTGTCAGACAGGAAGGTCACAAGACTGCAAAGAACTTGAGGAGACCAAGGAGGAATGGGGTGAGCAACTCTCATGCTCTCTTTCTCCCCTTTTATGTGTGTTTCAGGAGTTTCAAAGGCTCCTCCACATTTTCATTAGGTCCTGGGGAAACCCTGTTCCTCTGGGAAGAAAGGATGGGTGTCCTGTCCACATGCAAGGAATACAATTTTAAATCTGTGAAAACCAGGACATTCAAAATAAGATACCTGCCACCTCTCTGTAGGGGTGGGATGATGGAATGGGCCAGCCCTCACAGATGACTTTGACAAAGGCACAGGAAACAAGGCCACAGAGGTGGGCTAATAACAAGTCATCAGGATACAAAAAAAAGGAATCTTATGACCTTATTTCTAAAGAGATATTGGCTTAATGAGACAAGAGAAAGGGACTGGAAAGGATGACTAGAGAGGCTCTATGTTTTTAGGAAAATTAGATAAGACAGACAGACACTGGTTTTATACTACATATTTAAAATTCCTATAGCTATCTTGTAATAAAAAAACAGCCCAAATGTTGGGCAATGTGTCATATTTGTGATTTCTCTGTTAGTAAGCAGGAATTTCTGATTACATAAAGCATCTGCTTGCTGATGGTGTTATGAGAAAAATATGGCATGAGTTGATGACCATACGCTTAGTTATTTCCCTGCAACAATTTGTTGAGGGGGCTGCCTCAGCTCAGGGCATGTGGTGTCAGCCTTATCAGAAGAAAGTAAAGTTGAGCTTTAATACTGTTTAAGCTCAAAAAGTCTCAAACTCATACATGTCCCTACATTTATAAAGATGCATGCTTCATTCGTACTCCATGCAATCTGATCCGTTTGTTTTTACTGAGAGCTTTGATACTGACAGTTTAAAAGAGCCATGTACAGTCCAGTACCACTGGCCCCTCCTTTTCCACTTTAACATGCCTATAAATTTTCAGGGGGTAATACTACCACAAAAAAACAAATGCAGAGTTTGTATGATCTCATATATGTGGAATGGGATGTCCATGTATGTGCTACTGTCATGTATTAATCAGTAAAGTGTTCTGAATAGTAATTCTCTCAATTTGGTTTAAAACATCTCCAAACTGTTATTGCAGTCCGGCTGAATTAACTTGGAAGTTCCAGGTGAAAAGAGTACTTGAAGAGAAAATATCCCAACAGGAAATTTCCAAGAGGAAATTTGACTAGCACCAAAAATCAGTCATTTGAGGTTGTGTTTGTACAAAACTTAGTCTAAAACTCTTGACAGTGGTATCACTTATTGTAAGTATGACTTTTTCTGTCATTGTTTTACAGAACAAACAGATTTTGAAAATCAATATATAACCTTTTGGATTTGATCTAATTAGATTTTTAGTACTTCATTCATATATTTCCCCTGATGTATCACATAAAAATCATGCAAAATACAAGCTTATCAAGCCATAAATTCATTCCTTTTAAGTTTTGTCTTTAAGTTCAGTGACTTAACTCTTCTAACCTTTCATCACTATCATCCACATAAGGCCAAATGATTTCGGAAAGCCAAAAGGCATCAAGTAAATCTGATAAAAACCGCTGCATGAAGGAAGGATCAAACTGCATCAAGAAGAGGTAGGAAGAGCCTCTTGTAAGGCTGCAATACAAGAAACTTTTTTGTTAAATCTCCTGTAAGCGTGCCACAGCAGAGCTGCTTGCCCATCTGTTGCTGAAACACATACACCTCCTGGCACCATATCTAACAGTGTCAGATTCACAAAGGTGCTGGATTGGGGTTTCCTGGGGGTGCCCAGCCAGGACACGGAACCTTTTGAGCTAAGATCTAAGCTTGAGAAGTAAAAGAAGAAATGCAGTTATAGCATAATTAAAGACACCTAAAAACCCCCCAGGCTATTGCCTCCCTTCAGAATGTGCCCAGTATAGTCCGAAACATGCATTGTCCCCTTCTGATCACATTACAAGGAAGTTGGTTGCTGCTTTTTTTAGTCCTCATTGTAGTTTGACATACATATGCCTGCTACAGCATTCAGGCATTTGAGTCTGCAGGTATGTACAATTCACTATACACAAGAAGAATGCTTATAGAAGCCAGGGAAACAGCACTGCAGAAGCCTGTCTTGCAAACATGAGCACAAATCATGCCCCTGTAACAGCAGACAGCTGAAACTGCAGACGTCCAGAGCTTATTGCCAAGAGCATGCTGGAGGTCAGAACTGCTGCTCCAGGTTGGTGCAAAGGGAGTGAGAAGGCGAAGCAGGTGGCATAAAGACAGTCAATAAAAACCTAAGTAAGTGACAGACAAAAGTGTACCTGACACTCCTGGATGAGCACCTTGCTGCCCATCATGAAAAAAGTCTTAGCTTCTCATAATTATACACAATTAATACAGAATTGAATTTACTATGTGAACCAATAGCTGTATTTTCTCCAAGCCCAAACAGATCATGATAGAATTAGATTGAGCAAGATGGCCCAACAAGTGGGGAAAAACTGGAACATTAGGTGTCATCAGAAAAGATCACCAGAGCCATGAAAACTGACAGCCATTGCTCTACCCCAGAATGGGGGGACACAGAAGACTGGTACAGAATTAGGACAGCATCAGGTCGGGAAAATCATCCGACTGCTCCTATTGCTGCCAGAAAGATAGAGAAGAAAATCTTGCTACTTTTGAAAAGAATAACTGCCTTTTGCAGCAGTTTAAGACACCTGGCCTAAACACTCCAGGAGAACTAATTTGCTTTTCAAATCTTTATACCAACATATACCAATGTCCAGTCACATTCCTGAAAAGTGTAACGGTTAGTGATTTTACAGATAGCAAAGGGATTTCCCCATAAGAAGTAATGTAATAGAAGAGGGATGAATGGATGCAGGGACTTAAAAAATTCACACCATTTAAATGCACAGAGTCAGTACGGTGAAACACAAGATCTTTCCAATTATCCTAGCAACATTGCTTTTAAAAGCAATATCTAAACTGTGAGAATGCAGAAGAGGCATCCTACTGTATAGCCACACAGGTGACACTCCATGCATTTCTATCAGCATTGATCTGATACTTAAATATTAAAAATACTGAAGACAATTGTATCTCTTATTTTAACATAAACAAGTTCTCATCAGGCACCACTTCAGTGCAACTGGGTGGCTCAGGGCAGTCTCTGTCAGAAGGGCAAAGGAGGGAAGAATAATGATAATGGGATGATTGATAGTCAACCCCTAACACGATGGCTAGAGGAGTCACAGATACCGACACATTACTGTATAGACACAACAGCTCACAAAGTCAGAAGTCTTTGCTGACTGTAGGAATCTATTGCTCTAGGTAACCACCCAAAGTTGAAGTTAGTCCCAGTTTTCTCTTTAGAGGTGTCTGAGATTTTTAAGGGCCACCCCTCTGAAAGCAATCCTGGGAAACAAGCATATATAAGAGGTTTTTTGCCTTGCTAGAAAGAACATAAGGACCATGTGGTTAGAAAGGGACAGGTTTCAGTTTCTTTGTCAGCATTAGGACTGTGTGCACTACAATACAGAATAAAGCTTCTGAAAACTGTGGGAGAAAATGGTTAGCGTAAGCTATTAACTCTACAATTTTCTACATGCGCTGGGCAAGTATCCTGTGAAATAGCAGGACTCTCTCTGCAGTTACAGGGACTATAAAGCAACCCTCAACAACTGTTTAGATAGGAACCTGTTTTAAATCCTGAAAGCCTGGAATCACTTTATTTAGTCAGCAGTGGAGCAAAAGATGATTTAGAAATAGCTTCCTGGTGTGTCTGGAAACACATCTGTATTTCATCATATAATGGAACAAACATGGCATAGTTCAAATGCAGGAATTGGTTATATAGATGATGTGTTCATTATAGGTACAAATTAGGAAGCTCCTTTGGGAAGATCAGCCTATTCTGAAGGTCACTGTCAGGTCAGATTTATTCCAAAGCAGCTTCTTTTTACAGAACCTGGAACTAACACACTTCTTTCATATGCTCAGCTTTTGTTCAGCTGAGTTTATATTTGTGTTTTGCTTTTTAATTTCAGAGAAGCCCCAAACTTAGGCATACTCACTGCTGTCTTTACAATATTTAAAACCTTCCTGCTGCAGTGTCATACCTGGTGAGAACTGACACTTGCCATTGCTGTCACTCCGTTTCTGCTGCTGATGCGGGGCTCCTAAGCCTGAGCTGCATGCACTAAGCCCTGTATCCCCTGCAGCTCTACTCCAGCAACAGGAGACTACACTTCGCATTTCTGAACAGAGGAGAAGCAGCATAGCTGTCCCTTATCCTTCTCACCCCAGCTGGATCTCACATCGCAATAAAGCAGCATTACAACTGTACAGCAGAACTAACGCTCAGCACGAAAAGGATCTGAAAAGTTTTTCTGTGAAGAAGAGAAAGAGAAAGGAGTGTGAAGTAGTCTAGAAAGGAAGAACTGAGGGGTAACACGGGGCTTTTCCAAGAAGGGGGGAATGCAATGGGAAGGGAAAAGCAAGGGAAAAAGCAAAGGGATCAATAGGAAGAACAGGGTGAAAATGCTAGCAGAAAGACAGACAAGGACGGAAAGGTCTTGCAGCTGTACATTTATGTATGTACATACTCATCTATTTCAGTCTTTGATACTGATTTCCTGTGGGACCTTAGAAGACACGTGACTTCCATGTGCACATGTAAAGTGAAGATAGAGACACTTCCACCCCACAACTGGCAGCAGTTTCAGCTCCTTGGAAGGAAATACTGCTGCTTATATAGGCTGTATCAACACCAGAACAACTACTAATGTTTTTGTGTTAAAAGCAGGTAGTGAAAGTAATCAATGCAAAAGCTTAGTTTACTGTAGCAAGCCAGGCTGAGGAAAAATACACAAAATCCTATCTTTTTTTCCTCTGAGCAGTTAGCCAAAAACTCAAGAGTCTTAGAGTTTATTCTAGTTAGATGGCAGAACTGGCAATGGAGCTGTGTATCCCCTCCAAGCAATTCTGTTCATCTGTAAAGAGCATACAAAGCTCCATTTCCCTGAAGACAGCAGGACTCAACAAGAAGCACTTTTTTTGCTGAAATTCCAAGACCCCTTCCCAGTCAGTGCCTAAGCCTGTAGCCCTCCTCCCTGAGATTTTTCTGTGACGCGAACACTTGGCCTTGTTTTTCTTCTCTTCTATACTCAGAAATGTAGATGCACACATTCAGTTATTTCCACTGGTTAATGTGGTAGATATATCAGTCCCTGGAAATACATCTTAGTACTATTTGTCCTCACTTCTGTTTACCTTTGACAGAGATATGGTATGCCAGATTTGGATCAAAACTAAAAAGAATTTTTGCCCCTTCTGAGGCCTAGATGGTAGGACAATTCCTAGACTTACCACTTGTAGCATTTTGTTCACAGTACTAGCCTCTCTTAAAAATGAACAAATTGTGTAATATTAAAGTAGTATCTGATTCTTATTTTTTATTGCATCAAAGATTTTTTATTCTCTCACTGTTGTCCTCTGATATTTGAAGTATCTCATAAAAGCCTAGCTTTCTTACGGTATTGAGAGTCAATAAAAATTTCATCTCTTATTCTAAAAGATTGGAAACCTTGCTATTAAAAAGAAAAGTTGAAAAACATGAAATCATAGAAACACAGGAGATAAATAAAAAAACCTGACAAACATTTACTTAATCACTTCAAGTCAACACTAAAACTTTGCAGAGGTGGATATATAATTTTTGAATACTTGAGACTGACAATTCTGCACATATAAAAACTGAATTTTCAAGTTACATAGAATTTACATGACAGATGAGAGACTTACAGCTACTTCCCAGCAAAAGCAAATTCATGTATGTAGGAGCTGTGTCCATGACTGTCAGAAAGCATGAATAATTTTTAACTCTACCTAGTTGAAATGGAAATGTCACCACTTTACCATAAGTCCATAATATAGGTAATAAGTCTTATGACATGGTCCTTACAGAAGGTTTTCTTTAGACTAGAAAATATAATAAGATACTTGAATATAGCAAGAAGCTGCAGCCACTGTCAGAATTAGGATTAGAATCTGAAAATTCTGATTTTCAAACCTGCAGTTCTGGGTGACTGCCTATCATGTGAAATATTAAAAAGTACTAAAGGGTAAATTGCTTTCAGCAACCTAACTTTTCTTTAAAGCAAAAAACCCCTAAACCAACAACACCAAAACCCAAACAAAAATCCTCAAACCCATAATATTTAAAATAAAAGTAAAGAGGATGCTCTAAGTACTTGCAGAAATTTGGAAATTCTGTAGATTTCTGAATAGGGAGATATTTACATTTTTATTAGATCACAAATATCTTGTTAACTTTCTGGGTCAAAAAGTTAAATGGTTAAAAAAAGGCTCTTTTATCACCAAGTGAAAGATTCTGCCAAGTACTTTCAGTAAAATCAGTCAAATCAACAGATCACTCTGCAGATGCATGACTCTCTGTAGGTTCGGGGTTGAAAACACTATGTAGGGATGGATAGAAGAAAACTGGCCTGCAATCACCTCCTAAAGCCAGCTGAAAAATACAAAAATATGGATCTTTAGCTGCTTTTAGACACAATAGTTCTACCATCACAAAAGCAGTTTCCAAGAATGAATTCTGCAGTCTTGCAGAGCCTCAAAGAAAGACTGAATCAGACTGCAAATATACCTATCCCAGTAAAGATAATCCTGTTGAAAAAATTGTGTCCAAGGCCCATATTTTGTGACGTTTATGTGTAATGACAAAGGTCTTGTTGACAGAATTGCTTGGAAGAATCTCCTGAAAGACTGGGACAAATGTCAAATCAGCAAAAAGTAGTTTTGGAGGCCATATTTATAGGAGATGACTGGAGAACAGAGCAGAGACTGGTAAGGACAAAGCAGTCTGTTGGGTCTAGGCAAAGTAATCTATTAGGAAAACATGCCAGAGCAGGAGAAGCATACTCCATAATGCGGTATAATGCTAAAGACTGTCAAACATACTTAAAGCAACATGGCTTCCAAGAAGACTTCTGAAGTTCTATTTATTATGGGCTTTGCATAAAAGCTTACAAAAACTTCTCAAACATTCACCTTTTTATCTGAAGAATTCTAAACATTTGCAGAAAAAAAAAATATATGAAACACACTGACTGGCTTCTTATCACCTTGACTCAAATAGATTCACAAAGATCTTGGTCCAAATATCAGCGTGATAGAAATGGTATTTTTGGGAAAGGTATCCTATTCGCTCTATTGATGAGTCACCACATAACTAATTTAATCTATTCTTCCTGTGCTGACCTCCAAACAATACTACATTTGAGTACAGCTGAGCTATTTAAAAATACCATTTTTTAATCCGATTTCCATTTTCACACAACAAGAGAATCACATGATAAACAAACAGGAAAAAAGTGAGAAAGCAGAAGTGAAAGAAGGAAGAACCAAGTATTCTGTTCTAAGTCTTGTTTCCACAGAACACAATGAGGAGTTTTCCATTGACTTCATTGAGCTGGGACTTTACTTCAAGTAAGTGGGGAGAAGTAAAAGGAAAAGAAAATAGAATGGTACTTGGGCTTGTAATAGAACTTGTGGTTACACAGTGTAAAAAGATTAAAAGGAACTGAGGTAAGTAATTTATCTAGTAGATATAATTATAAAACTTTTCAGATCTTTGAAAACCTTCTGCAAGTAGAAGTTATGCAGAAGACAGTTACCTTCCCTTTATTGAATAAACTAAGTTTTCATACTTCTAGACCAAACAGGACTTTTTGATGTTACACAAACCTTGACTAAAGTCAAATTATTCTAGATATTCTGTTCTATATGTTACAATTTACTCAGTGGATTTATTCAGAATTATAGAAAAATCAGAAATCATTAATAATAATATTCCTCAAATGACAATTTTAACAATGGGTAAAAACCAGAGCAGAAAGCAAAATACTTGAAAGAATTTTCACTTGATTTAAAAAAAAAAAATCATTTAAATTAAAATCTATCTAACTGCAAAAAGCTATTTTTGTAGTGGGTTGGAATATTACTTATCTGTCACATGATACACTTCTATGAATTAAAATATAAAAAATACAAATATGTTTTAAACACATCCTTAGTAATCTGGAGATCATCTGGTATGTCACTAGCTTCCTGGGCTACTGACAGCTCTGTAGTCTACTTCAAAAACACTAAGCAAATGCACTTTAATACCGGCTTGCCAGTTTGCTGCTTTCCTTGGAAGTCAATGGTTTAATTAAAACCAAACGACAACCACAACAAACAAAACCCCCACACAGATACAGATGTTTTGTGAAAGAAATCAAAATTCTTATGAATGCTTGTTATACACCTTGGACAGACATCAGCACATTTGCTAAAGTTTTCATGAAAAGATGCAAGTTTCATGAAAATCTAAATACTGATAAAGGTGAGTTTGTTTAGTTCCCTTTGGTACCTCATGCTTCTGCCAAATATCCATTAATTATGTCATCAGACTAATAGTCTGTTGTATCTCACTGAAGCAGAGGCCTGAGATGTGTTTGGATTCCATTTAAACCCTAGGAGCAACTTCAGTGCTGTGATCACACCGGTAAAAGCATGTGCTTGTACTCTACTTTCAACTGCTTTCCCTTTCAAAGCAGTAAAAGTTCTTTAAGAGTTTTCCCCCCCCCCCTTTTGTGATAGTCCATAGTCTCAAGCTTGCTGCAGACAAAAGACTTGCACTTGTAAGTTAGTAGTTTGATGCATAAACTACAAAGCTTTTGCTTTCTTTGCAAAACTGCAAAATCCTCAAATGACCTCGTATGTGAGCATTGTATGTCACCTGGGACAGTCCCTCACATTCTAGCTCATACCACATTACAGATGAGTGTTTTTTTCCAAAAAAAACTTGAAAGCATGTTGCATGCCTTAACAGTAACTAGTAAAACAGAAGAATAACAGACTGAACTCTTGGACTTTTCAACACTTTGCATACATTTCTGTTTCATCTGCTTGTGTTTCATGACTCATTCAAATGTCAGCATGAAAATCACACTTATAAACATAGCCCTCTGAGCATTTATGGTTTTTACTGTGCATTTTGAACAAGCTTTTTGATATTTTCATTTTACAACCAATTAATGAAAAACCACTCGGACCTATAAAGAGGAAATAATGTCAGGTTCTGACAGATGTTTTGCATGCATGCTGCATTTATTACAATGTTTTCACTGTAAAGCTGGAATGAGAAGCTGCAAATAATATTTTGTTTATCCACCACACCTTAAAAATACATCTTGGGAAACCCTCAGAAAAATCAATGAAAAGTCATTCCAGACGTTGAAAACAAAGTTCCTTGAACCTACAAAAGTCTCCAACATTCTTGCCCAAAAGAATAAAAAGCTAGGTTCTTTCCTTATTCTTTTACTTCTCTTTCTACAATCTCTTTAAACCTGGAATGTAAACCCTTTTTCTACTTACTACACTTGGACATCCTTTGCCTTCCGTTCTCTGGATATCACTGCACAAATTAGAAGCTGAATGACTATCACTAGAACCATTCTGCAGAGGCTGAACCCGTTGTCTTCATCAGTGTGATTATTGTTTGCAATAGCCTCATAGAACTGTTTTGTCCCCAACTACAGAGTTTAACAGAGAGATGGTTTTTATGCTTTCTCTGTTTAGAAACGACATCTTTGTCTAATCCACAAACCTCCCTCTTCTTCCCTTAAATATTTTTTTAAAAAAAGCTATATTATGCCAGCAATTTTTCTTTTTCCATCAGGAAAAAAACTCTCCTTGCTATAATAAAAAAAATTTCAAAATCAAGTTACCCTTGAACTTTGCCAAACAGCCTTGTACAAAACATCTCAGACTAGCTGATGAAAAGAACATAAATCTTTTAATACTTAGACACTTGCTTAAGTTCTGCCTTTTCTAACTGAAAATTATAATGACTTTTTCATCAGCCTGCCTCATGCAGTTGCATTACAGCAACATTCAGCATCAGCAACACAGTGTCATCTAGGGCAGCATGGCTCTGAAAAGGCTAGAGCTCAACTGAAGAAGTGAATTCCTCCGAGAGCTGCAGTGTAGTCCCTCATGAAGCTCATCAGGAATCACAAGCACAGCCGCATTAAGGCTCTCTGCACTAAGCAGCAGGTTGGTCATGACAGCAACGGCTCTCTAAAGGAGATGAACGAAAACAAGGGAGCAGGAGGGTTTCCACAGGGCAAGGTAACTTTTCTGCCATGGACTGACACCAAGTTTTTGCTCAGTGTTACTAAGACCCTCTAGAGAGGCCATTCTCAAAACAGATCAAAGGTTATCTGGGCAGTTACCAAGCGTACACTCTTACTTAATCAGGAAGCCTACATAAGAACTCTGATGAAATTAAAGCCTTGCATTAGACAAATACAAAAGCATCACAGTATCGAGGAATCAAGAAATACAGAGTAGTGCCCAGAGAGCGCATTTGGAATTATCTTACTGTTCCTTTTGCCAAAAAACAAGCCTGTAATAGTACAGAAGAACTGGGGACAAGAGATCTCCCAAGAACTAGGAATGAACCTCACTCCCTTGTGCATTTAGTTATTAAAAAAGAGATTTAAAAGTCATCGTGAAACTCCACTATAGAGTCAAGGAACAAAGCACATGAGAGCTAGAAAATGACAAGATCACTGATACCTTGAAGGAAACTTTGAGAACTTAGAAACAGAAAGAAAGTATTGTGAAAATTAAGCAATTCCCATTCATCTAATTGTAGGGAATAAGTACCTTCTGCAGGGCAGTAAAACAGACTGAACTGATTTCTATTTGGATTACAAAATTACATCAAACTACTGAGCACATTTGCTATGAAACTAGAAACAATGCATACATCTGATTAACGATATGCTACGGCTGAAATGATCAGGTCACTGGGTGATGACATCTATTTTCAAGTTAGGAGCAACTATACAAAGGGAGGGAACAGAGCTTCCTTTTAACGAAACAGGAGTGGCAACCAGGGTTACAAATATCCAGTGGGTACACCTTTGCCTGACAGTGCATACAGTTGAAAGGTCTAGAAATTTCAGAGATGCAAAGGCTGTGACAGCCACTGTGATCATCTATTCAAATAATCACAAGCTATAAAACTTCACCCTGTAATTTCCACACCCAACTTAGTTAATGGGGCCAAATCTGTGGCCTGTCATAACTTGGTAGGATGGAAGAGCTGATAGAGATTTACTCTGAAAGAAAGATTACTTTTGTAGCCTGTAGGCAAGAAATTAATCTCACAAGACACCTGCAAATCCTTCCTCTCTTCCATACTTCATATTTCACAGAGTCAGTACTCAAGGCAAACCAAAATAGTTTCTACACATGTTAAAGTAACCCCAGTTTTGGAAAGCTCACATAAGGATTTGCTTCCTCTCTCCCAATCCTGTGACTTGACCATTAACTTCATCTCGTAACTGTTGGCCGGGAGCTTTTGGCTGTGTGTCATTAAGCCTCTTTAAAATAATCTGCTATTTACCATGGAGAAAAATAATCTATTTGTCAGTATGCATTGTGTGTAGCCATACATCTGAGAACATCTATACTTGGTGACTGGCCACTTTCCCTCCTGGAAGAGGAAGGAGGGGCCTGTGGCCAGGTACGCATTATATGCATAATATAATATTAATATGTATTAATATATTATATAATAGTAATATATATTATAATAATAATAATATATTGATGCAACGGGAAGCCATTCCCCGCACAGTATGCTTTAAAATCTGTGGTTCCAGAGTTTGTGAAGGAGACTTAGCAGCACTGCAGAGGTTTCAAGGCCTGGATTGGTGTTGGATTAAAGCTGATAGCAAGGATTCCCTGGAGGCCATCACCTTTTGGTTGTGGTGCTCCTTACACATACGTTCTCACTGTACTGTGCAGTACATATAGTCCTTCTGTAATGTTAGTAGAGGGTAGGCACATCTTCTGTATGGGTAACATTTACCTTGGCTGCATTGCTTTTTCACATGCCTTGTGAACAAATTTACAAAGAGCTTCTTTATAGATTTTCTGCCACCTATTAGAATAGGGAATGTAACTCCATTTTCTTTATGCATATTGTCTCTCTCATTTGGATTCAGGTGCCCTTCACTCCTTAAATGTAGGGTCAGCTTTTTAACAGAGAAAAAGTGCAAGATTGTATTTCTCAATCTGGATGGGATGCTATCTATATAGTGATACTGCTGCTGGTTTACACATGGCTGTTGTAGGGTTTATAATGGTTTCATAAGAATGCAAATACAATTCAATATAACTTTATAAAGCTATGTTGCATACAATTGTTGTATAGCTAAAGCTACTACTTCCTCCTTACAATGTTTCATGCCCACCTCTTCCAGAAATTTATCTACAAGCCTACCAAAACCTCTCACCAAAATTCCTAGGATGTCAGCTAGTTTTAGCACCCTTTCCCCAAGCATTAACTCCACCAGGTGCTGAACTGAGCCACACTGACAGAAAGGATACAACGGAGAAGATTTACTGACTTACTGTGTGTGTACACAGGCAGTGGTGTAACAGGGGAGAATGGTATGTTTTTTAACCTGCTCCAGCCTCACAGAGACAGGAAGAGAGCCATGCGTATGTGGGTTTCTTTTCCCAGGTAAAAAGCGATAGGACAAGAGGAAACTGCCTCAAGTTGTGCCAGGGGAGGTTTAGATTGGATGTTAGGAAAAATTTCTTCACTGAAAGGGTTGTTAAGCACTGGAACAGGCTGCCCAGGGAAGTGGTTGAGTCACCATCCCTGGAGGTATTTAAAAGATGTGTAGATGTGGTGCTTAGAGACATGGTTTAGTGGTGGAGTTGGCAACGTTAGATTTATGGTTGGACTGGATCTTAAGGATCGTTTCCAACCTAAAAGATTCTATAATTCTATTCTATGTGAACACGGGGATGGACTGGAATAGATTATTAGAGCTTAATGACCCCTTGATTAATTTTTTGTTAACATTTAGTCAGAGGAGGCAGCAGAACAGAAAAGAGAGCCATAAGCAAAGGGAAGGATGTCTCTGGAGATTGTCTAGGGTTCAGTATGTATGTAAACAAAGTTAGTACATGCCTTCTATGGTTATGCTGAACAGCTGTTTCATTATGTGAAAAGTAGTAGCATATGAAGACTAGGGTTCTTGGAAGGAAACCTTTTTTCTTTTCCTAAAGACATGCCTCTGGATTCCTGCAAGTGATATTTATATCCTTACGGGATTTCATCAAATGCCTTCCCATGACAATCTACTTTCCATAAAGCCTCAATCTAATGAGCCACTCAACTACAGTAGGTCACCGTAGTGATATAATGACAATGTCAGGGACAGACACTTATACAAGGCAGTAAGGCAGTTTTGTCTTATACAAGCAGAAAAATTGTAGTCATCACAGCTGAATTTCTAATTATTTCAGTTACAGCGCTTTATTTTGGAGTTGCTTTTGCCCTCTTGGTGCAATTTTCCAAGTGGGGTTTGACACAGTTTGCAAACAGTACCCTCACCATTGGTACTGCTGCCGGAAAGTTCCCTGCATAACTAAAGAATTCAAAGATGGCCTAATAACAACTGCTTCCCAAACCTGCCTGCTCCAAATTCCAGTACCAACCTCCTTCCTACCTAAGCCACTCCACCCACAGGCCACTCCAGAACATTGGCTGCAAGGTGGACAACACAAAGCCTTGAATATCTGCTGTCTATCTCATGCCCCCACCAAAGGGAGATTCTTGTCACCTATATACTAGTGATGATGCTATGTGAGTCTCTTGTGATTTATGCATAATGCTGTAAAAACATGCAAATGCTGTAAAAACTTCTGTGAGCTCTTCTGTGCTCCCTTTCTGCCAACTTTTTGTCCATTCTCATCTAATCTTCTAATCTTCGGGAATTTTTCTGCCACTTGGACTCTAACTGAGCAGAATCCTCTCTGAATGCTCAGTTGCTCAAGTCCCCTTGGACCTCTGTGGCCTCATGCATGCAACAACTCTGCTCTGTTTCAGCACTGCAGAAGATATGGGAGATCTCAAAGAATTGTCCAGAGCTTCCAGAATTGTGGCCAGAGAGCATGAGAATGGCCACTACGCAACTCCTTACTGCAAAATGAAATTGACCCTGCAAACATGTGACAGTGTCTAAGGAAACATTCAGCTCAGCTTTCTACTTATTCAGCAATTCCATGAAAAGGTGGTTTCAGAGTTAATAACTACCTTGCCTTTCTATGTGAGCAAAATTTGTAAGAAAAAAACCCAAACCAAAACAAAACACTGTCAGGTGAAGAGGCCCTCACACTTGCTGCCACTGGCTTAAAATTCTGTAATCCATTCATTAGCTACATCCAGGTCATCATTTCTCCAAAAAATTTATAACTTAATATCTTGAGCCCATCTTCCCCAATGATGCAGAAACATTGTAGAAGTAGGTAAACAGTATTTATAGAGGCTATAGGTATCTCAATATAAAGAGCTACGGACCACTACTAAAATATAAGTAATATTCACGTTAATTAAATCATAAAATACTTCAAACTGATGTATACAAGATGTATAATAATATATGCACTGCTAGGTTTACCATGTATAGACTTGAATGAGTACTTGTACACATTTTTCTTAAAGGTAGCCAGTAAAAGCCTGTTGGTTTTGGTCAAATGAAATGCTGAATGTGTTCATTTAGGATTCATTTGGGAACAGGAAAATTTACCCCATGTGTTTTTACTGTTCACATAGCACACAGATGAGCCTGAGGCATGAATCCAGACCTTGTCTATAAGGTACTATACAAACAAAGCAACAGAAAGATGGCTTCTACTACCACAAAACTATCATTTTTACCTTGTGATCATAAGTTACTTTTCAGAGAGTAGCCACTTCTACCTCTCTATTTCTACCATGTTTGCTATGGGAAAGATCCACTCCTAACAAAGGTCTGTGGATGCCATTGTAATATACGTGTGTTATTACTGCAGATGAAAGCAATCAGAAAAAATGTAAATTGTAATAAAACTGCCAGGCATTCAATAACAAACTGTTACAGCTTTCAAATGACAGGGAAGCTCTGGCCCCGAGCAATTTGATTTAACTTCAAAGACTGATATAAGTTCAGAATTGGTCCTGCTTTGTGTACTGGCATTGGACCAGATGACCTCAAGAGGTCCTTTTTGGCCTAAATTCTATTATTTTGTGAAGTTATAGTTACCAAAGTGAAATATAGTCTTGAACTTTTATGCAATATTAATTTACACCTTCAAAATGTAACTTGTATGTATGGTACAATTAATTCCATGAGCAACCTGAAAGAACTTGTGATGTATCATCTAAGGAATCAAATCCCTGATAAAGAAATTAATACACTGCATTACACCATAATGCACAAAGAGAAATCAGATACTTCGTACAAAAGCTTTCTATAACCAAAGTCCTTTTATCATCATGTGCAACTTGCAGACTCTCCTGTCTAAAGATGGTGGTTTAATAGTAATGCTTGAGAACTGGACCTGTTCTTGCTTCACCTTTTCTTCTGAACTACGGATGCATCTCCACCAGTGGTTTAGTTCAGATCATGGTTATACTTTTGAAGCAAAGCTCCTGATTGTCTCCCCTTGTCATGCCTTGGTTTGTGTTACAGAACAGTTGTGGAGTACAAGAACTGATTCCTTTTGGAGTGAATGAAGCTATGTGAATGTGAATTTTGGAGCGAACGTGAATATATCTAGAAAGGTATTTCCTGTGAGTTCTAGGATACTGATGCTGTTAAGCCGAGTTGCCTTTTTCAACTCAGCGCATCAAGCATTACTAAAAACTAACCCTGTGATATACCTAACGGGTTAATAAATATGATCCATATATTACTGATGATGCAAAGAGAAGGTGAATGTAGTGGCCTACCCAGCTAACACCACAGCATTGGCAGAGCAACTGACAGAAATCCAGCAGCATCCTGACTTCCTGCTCCCCTCCTTTCTTAGGCATCAAGATGGAATTGAAATGTCAGGAAATGAGAACTATTGCAAGCTACTGCTCAGCGGGCCAAAAGTCCTTTTAATGCCCCAGCGTGGAAGGAACAGTTTATGGCTTTCATACAACCTTTGATGCCCTATTTGCAACTTTGAGCAATGATTGCTGTAATTTGTCCTAATGCCCATCCCCTGGCTTGCTCACAAATTCACAGTTTCACTGCTGTGTCTATATAGTATCTTAAATATTGGCAATATAGTCTCCATTCAGCAGTTAAAGCAAGTATGGAGTGTACTGTAGTAAAACAAACAGCTGTACCCTACACAGAATAGTTCAAACCTCCAAATGAAATACTGAAATGAATCTCTACAGTGCATCTAGCTTTATTGCACAGAGAGATGAGTCCATGAAGACTATATACACAGAAGCATTATTTTTTGATGGAAGTATAGTACTTAGCTTTTAGAAAAGCAGTGCTGACTTGTTTTCCTGTGCTCCACTTGTAAGTACCATGTACCCAGCTGTCCCTTTTACACAGCTTTATGTATCATTCTATGTATTATTTATACTTGGAAAAGGCAAAGCCACACAGGAGTCAGAACTCGTTTACATATCAGTTATGTAGTAAGCTATTGATGCTATTGTGTCAAAGGTATTTTAGTTTATTCAGCAGTCTTATGATCCACAAGCAACCAAAATAAATTAAAAAATGAAGTTTCAATTAAGAGACAGTTGTGATACTTCCCCAAAAATATATTACAGTTCTATATTGATTTAATGGCCTGTTACTTTTAAAGTGACTACTTTTAAACAGTTGCACATAGTTGCCTTTATTATTACAAAAGCACTGTCAAGTGTAGAAGTATGGAATTAGTGTACTTACATTAAAGAAAATTAAGGCAGAATGCCCATCTTCTTAACTTTATGTTCCTTTAATAGACACTCATTCTTCATCTTTTTCCTTTCAAATGTAAGAAAGCTTGAAAGACTTAAACCAGGTTTAGTTTAATAAGGAAAATAAGAGGACTGCCACATAGAAAATGACTGAATTATGCTCAGTTTAGGGGTTCCACTTTTCTCTTTTGCCTCAGGCTTTTGGGACATTAAGGCCATGTTATAAATCCTGGTCAGTGCTTTTTTCTAAAGAGCAGAAATGAGAGTTTATTAGCATCACAGTGGTTGCCTCAATAATGACAAAACAGTTGCTCATTACTGCTCATTAGATTCATATTAGATTCATTTGCAATAGCAATACATCTTCTATTCATACTCGATTGCAAAACAACAGATATGATTTGACACCTGCTGTAGTACAGAATTCATTAGAAAGTAATAATACAAATAGGAATTCAATGGATGGACTTAGTCTTCTGTCTCTGATGGGTCTAAAATTTGTCATTTAATGTAGAATTTATATAGGATAAATAACACAGCAGGCAATCAGCTTCTTCAAATCATATGTGCTCCAATAAAATATCACACACAGAAGCAGATATGCAAAGAGCAGACAGACATACAAACAAGCAAATTAACAGTACCAGATGCAGTATATTATGTACGCAGTAATATACATGAACTGTTTCTGTTGATATCCCTAATATATAAATGTAGTTACTAATTTTTAAAATCACACAAAAATGCAAAAACTTACATTTTCATCAAAATATTAAGTCAACAAGCAAACAGATCTGATTCTCCCTTGAAAACTTCTGGAACAAACTGAGCTCAGAATATTACTGAATATTACTTAAATGCCATTGTCTTAATTTACTCAAATAGTGCATAGCCCTTATTGTATCGCTGTACTTTGGAAGCACCAAACTAACAATGGTACTTAAATGGGCTGAAATCTCTCCTTTTTCTAGAAAATCCCATGGGGACGGGGGAAACAAAATTATCTCAAAACTCAGCAGTTCTTGCCTTTTTTCCTGTGCAAAGGATGAAAGTACACCCAAGTAATAGGTCTTCACATCATGAAGTAGAGAAATAGAAGAACAGGTTGATTCCAAAATCTAGCCCTGCATATCCCAAAACAATTCACATCATATTACCCTCGACCTCACTATTACCTTTCATGGTATTTCTGATGTTATTTCTCAAGGTACAAAACAAATATCCCCTTTCTGTCCTCTACCCAGCTCTTAATTCATCTATCAGGTTAATTCCCTACCACTGTTGATGCAAAGGAGTTTCTGTGTGTTCCTACCCCTTAACACACCTAACATCTGAAAAACTATATAGTTATGCTTACTCTACCTCTGGAAAGAAATTTCTTCACAACTTCTTTTCAAATCTGTTTCTTACAAGAACCAGTTCCAGCAGAAGAGATCCTCTTCCAACTCAATTCACAGTCATGATCTAGCTCTGCTTTCCACAGCAGAACTGAATATGATCATTGCCCGCTGCCTGCATCATTTTAGAGATAACATTAATGATTTAACCCTTAAGGAATATACAGGACAGTAAAGATGAATTCTCAGTGAAAGGCTACCAAACACGTGTTCTGAATTTCATAATAAAACTACCTGATTGGATACAAACTAGAATCAGGCCTGACTTTTCTTCTGACTTCCTAAATCACATTACCAGCCCATGGTCATTCTGTGGTTCTCCTCTTTTTCCTCCAAACCAGCAGTCTCAAAAAGCATAGCCTCAAATTTTGTATTATGAAATTCTGTTCTGTTTCTCTTACACCAATACTCCAGTGCCTCATGACTTTATATTCATCAGCAAATTGTATAAGGACATTTCTATTTTGTTGTTGCTGCTCATCAAATTAGTAATACTGAATTGAACAGGTCCTGAGATAGACGCTTAGGAAACTAGTAACCTCTTTGTCATTCACAATCTCCCCTTTCAGTTTATTACTCCTTGTACATTTCTCCACTGTTTTACACTTTTTGCACTTATTCATACATTCTCCAGCTTAATTAATAATTTCCCATGTGATTCTGTATTAAATGCCTTGCTGAAGTCCAAATGAATTGGTTCTATCACACTTCTCTTGTCTGGCAAATCTATCTTAGCAAAGATAGATACCAAGTTAGTTTGGCATGACGCAAAGCAATACTGCATTTTATTCCATTTTCCATTTATCATCATGCACTGTTGTTATTCTTTCTTTCAAAATTAGTTCTAAAGCTGCAAACTGTTGAAGTCAGGCTACCAGTTTTTTAGTTGCTTAAATCACTTTCCTTCCTTAATTGTATTTTCTGTATGGTAATATGTCATACTAGACACATTTATTTTCTTTGCTGTCTGTAAACTATGCAATGGAAGTTGTCATCTTCCCTCTTGACTTATGTCACCTGACACAAAACACTCAAAACATGTATTAAACAGAAAGACCGCTCACAAAACAGCATTTATAAAAGGCATACAAGTATTCCTCCTCCATCTAAGTGGGCACTGTTTGCTCAGGAGCTCTAGAAACTATACAGTATTATTTAAAGGTTATTTCAATGCATGATCTCTTATCCCTGCTCTTTATAGAGCAGACTTTATAGAAAAGTCATATACAATTACTCTATGAGGAATATTTGAAAACAACAGTTCTGCCTTGGTTCAGCCAACCATTAGAATGCAAAAAAGAAGGAAAAAAAAAAAGTCACACAAGCAGGGCAAAGCCTCACTTGAATAAGCTAACTGCTTTTAAAAATCAGCTGTTAAGGAAATTACTAGCATGATTATTGGAGAAATCAGAGCCCCAGATACTGAATCCAAAACCATCAAATTATCCCATCAGCCTCCTTTCACAACTATGGTTCTGCTCATGGAATTGACTGCATGGCAATGGGTAGTGGAGCACTATCAGCCAAGGACAGCGCCTTGCTTTCCTGGGCATTCTGGAAAAGCGACACATTGCTATCTTATTAGATGTATTATACAATCTATCTGCCACTTCACCACTGTTTTTAATTAAAAAAAACCAAAAAACCCCCCAAAACCCAAAGCACAACAACAAATTGAAAGTAGTCTGAACAGTCATTAAAACCAGCGGCTTCCTGATTTCTCCTGGGAAAGAAGGCATCGGCACCTTGCCTCTTTCCTTCTGGATGGGATCTGACAAATAACAATGCAAATATATTAATATTGCATGGTCAGGGCTACTTTCTATTAATATGCCATTAATATAATGAACTTTGCACTACATTTAAAGATCATGAAGATCAATATTTATTCTGAGGTCAGGAAAAAAAAATCAATCTTGCAGTAAAATGAGTCATATTTAATATATCCCATCATCATAATTAAGTTTATATATAAAAAGTAGCATTGATATGTGAATAATGAATGCTATGACAGATGAGTTTCCTTTCTCAAACAACTTTACGTGAACAATCTCAGAAGTGGAATGACTTAAATGTGTATATGCACCTTCTCCCTGAGTGCTTTGCCAAATTCCTCTTTGTTTCTCTAAACATTTTCACATACACTGCTGTGTAGAAAAATAAGAAGTCACTGCTTCCTGTAGACCAAGAACACTGGTGTGCTACTGCTAATATTCCTGCAATTCCTTCATTTGCATTCCTAGATATCCTTTGAAAAGACCTAGTGTCTAAGTAATAACCACTGTGGAAGCTTAGCAACCTTCCTCCTGCTTTTTGGGCCAGCGTGTCTTTACTTTTATGCCTAGGATAAAATGCACAAGAATACCAGCGGAAGCAAACGTACTTATTTTCTTTGCAAGGCTGTGACAACTTTAACTTCATGCAAATTTTATGTGTTCCATGTGTGTTTGGTTTTGGAGGGCAGAAGCTTAAATAACAAACGCTTGAAATGACAGAAAGAAGAACATACTTTCAAGCTGCCTATATGGAAAAGCAGTTCTAATGCATTACATGGCCCATGATAAGGTAGGGCTAATGTTCACCATCAGATAATAGCCATGGCAATAATACATACACAGTAACTCCCACTTGAGAATCTCAGTGCCTTAAGACAAGCCACCCAGGCTGCCTTAGATGGATAAAATGAGACAGATAGGAAATTTTTCGTATAAGGTCAGTCAGTGGCAGAGCCAGGATTAGGATTCCTGGAATTACTCCTGTAAGGAAAATCATTCCTGATCCCCTTCTCTGCTCTAACCACTAGACATTCTGCTCTCCTTGCAAATACAATCCATTCCCACAACACCAACAAACTTACATTATGTCTTTGCACATTTCTGAAAGTAAATAAACATGGCTAAGAAAACACTTTTTCTTCAATGCTCATGAATAATTGCTTTCTGAAGGTATGAGCAGTAAAACCTCTGATATATGAGAAGAGATAAGGAACACACCCAAGGTCTGTCTTTTCAGTTATAGTGGTAGGAACTGGGAGTAACATCTCATCCCAACAGCCATTAAAATGATGCAAGAGCAGAAACAGACTTGGGGAGAGGAATCCTGACCCTGACTGGACAGACAAAAACCAGACATCACTTCTTCCCTGTTTCAGGGCTTTGGGGGCTTTTGTTGCAATGAGGTTTGACCTCATTGTATTAATTCCCTATTCTGGTTAGTTCAGGATGTAGAACCAATTACACATTTCTCTTGTACCGGTAGCAAGGCAAGTGTTAAAGGGAGACTGAGTAGGCAAGTTACAGAAGCTAAAGCAGCCCCTACAGAAGGAATTAATTTTTTGGTAGAAGGACAGTGTGGGAGTCATTCATTTATTCAGGCTATGTGGCATTAAAGCATATGTCACCTATTGCCATCTCCTGTACTTTAACAGAGCTTTTCAAATAATTTGTTTGCAGCATTATATTTAAGATGAAAGTTCTAAGATCTCCAATTTTTTGCATTTTCTTTAAAGAGGACTAATTTCTTGCCTGCCTTTTAAAAGTCTCAGCTGTTTTCTTCCGCTCTGTTTAACACATAAAGGCCTTTAATACTTTGAACTTATTGTGAGATGCAAAACAAGAACTGTCTACGTGGAAAACCTTAATCAGTCAGGAAGTTGGTAAATTATGTCTTCATGCCATCCATATTGAGTGTCCATTACTCCTGGACATAGCACATTAACTGACTCATTAGCTATTTCAAACCATATGGACTTAGGTTTGGGTGGGTTGCTCTGATAATATCCTGAGGTGAGCTTCCTAATTATTGTAATTATGTGATCTCAATCATGGGGCCAGTCACACAAAATAGAGTCAAGAGTCTTTAAAATGAGTGTCAATGCACCTAGACAATGACTGAGTTGGGCAACATGCCCCCTGGATGTTGGGGATCCCTTGATACTGCAAAAAGTAATTACTTGAAAAGTTCTAAGAAACTGGCAGCGAGCACAGTGACAACTGAATAAGCACAGCAAGCACATGGGACTCTGCACAGATGCACGAACATGAATAGATTTCTCAGCAGAAACTGGGAAGCAGTCTGAAACTTGGTGCCTTGTTGTCAATGGTCTTAACACAGAGATGTTACACCTCTAGTGTAAATTTAGCCATGATATTTTAAGCAACAAGGAGTGGAGGGGGAGAATTAAATGTGGAAGTGCTAAAATGTCAGTGTAAAATACCACAAAAGCATCACAATGCAACAGTGAGAGAAGCTACAAGTTGCTCGCCTACTGTAGCAAGTTTAAGGGGCTTTGTGTCTGTGATACTGCAAGATTTCATATAATTAACTGAAATCTTTTATAGTCAAGCTTAGATTTGAGCAAGGAGAAGAAAAAAGGATTGAAATAAATGGAAAATGGACTGCATGTTTAATGTACAGCACTTTAAAACAAAGACAGAAACAAATACAGCCTCAGGGCAGAGATAAAAAATAGTTTGCTGTATTATTAAAGCCATAAAGAAAGCACTCACTCCCTGAGAAACTCCCCACACTTTTTAAATGCAACCCATGATAACACAGCATAACTTTTTGTCACCCACTAGAACTTGTTCTGGAAAGAATATTAGAAGTAGGATGCTGCTTCTGAGCCACAGATCAGGATAAAACTTCTGAAGTTTGTACCTTACAGGCTTACTTCCAACTTTCAAAGTGCCTCTTGGGCACCTACAAATCCAAAAGGCCAGATATTAAATAGCACCAGACACCTAAATACATAGCTAGACAGCAGAACCATACACTCTAAAGTTACTTGGGTATGTAACTTTAATCAACTACATAAAGTGATCTACACTCATATCTTCACCCCAAAACTAGATCACTATTTACCTTGCAGAAGAGCCAGCCCAGGGTATTAGTGATGATTACTGAATAACCTAAGAAGTATAGCATCACTATTTTCTTTTTCAGTAACACAACAGTGACCGTACCTGTACCGACTCTTCAGAGAAGCTCAGATTTCCTCATGAGTTGTGTATCACTAGGTGTATACTAAGTAAAAAAAAAAAAAATCAAATAAAACTCTGAAGATATCAGGAGCACTAAAACAAACATCCAGAGTCTCTTCCACCACTTCTAATATATAATTCTGAGTAACGAGAAAATGCCCACCTGAGCTGCATGAGGGATAGATTCTTCATGAGAAGGGCCTGTGGCCCTCAGCTGTTTGCAGCAATGTGCCATTAGGAAGTAAAATAACACTAATCTGGTAGCATTTTCAGTTGTATGCTGGCAGGATTTGTATATTTTTACTCTTATTAGCATATACACCTTTCTCCTATAAGAATTCTTGAATTTCGCAGTAATGCTGGCTACATCACCTTGAAGGCAAATTGCTTCCATCATAATTAGGTTTTCCTGAAAAAAAAACCAAACCACAAACAAAAAAACCACCCTTGTATATATAATTATTTTGGCCATTCATCCCCCTTACATCACATCCCCAAACTGCTAATTTGAAGCAACTGTGAAGAGGCAATGGAGGCTTTAACCTGACTAAATGAAGCTCATGTTTCTTGGGAGGGTCGCTAATTGGCTGATGATAAGCAGGGAAAAAAAAAAAAAGCTCTGTCTCCAGTTCAGCACAACAGGAAAAGAGGTTTTCTTAGTCCCACCCACAAAACACAGGGATGTGCTATTTATAGGGCAAAAGGCCCTAGTATCAAGTTCTAATCTGATTAGAGCTTTTCTCAGGTAAAGTCTTTCATCTTTGTTGATTTTTTAAAAACATGTATGTGTTATCTTTTTGTTTTGCCTTGTCCAGAACAGAATTGCATGAAAAATTTGCTAATGATGTTGCATACATTTTTTGTGGGCCTACTAGTTATGGCTGTTTATTAATAAACATTGGGATTTAAGTGACAAACTCATTCTTCAGGAGTAGCCTGGTATCTGCAGGAAACTTTTCTTTTAAGTACATCTTTTTTTTTTGTCTGAGTGATATTATTAGTCTTTACCGCATTCCTGTGCTTTTGTCTTTGAGGGTTTTTTAACTCTTGTAATGCATTATAGAAGCTTCAAAATCTTTACCTTTTTCTCTATTCCCTCTCTAAAAAAAAAACCCAAACTCACAACTATTTTTTGTGACTTGTGGGGTATGTATCTTAAACCTTTTTATACTACATGATAATGTTAAATTGCACAAGTTGTGAAAGAGCTGCATGTTAAAGATAGCTAAGGCTTCAGATACTCTTGCATTTGGATGGAGTTGAAGTTGTAAACTTGCAATTTCTTTTATTTTAGTGATACAAGGAAACTTTTTTGAAAACCAAAGACCTTAAACCTCAGCTACCTATGTAGGTATCTGTGTTGTATGAGTCAAAGGGATGTAATGTAGCTTGACTTAAGTTTTCAAAAACAGTAACAGATTGCATATGCCACTGTATTCATTAACAATGAAATAGACACTTGTGTATCTATTTCTACTTTTAGTTTTGCTATCAGCTTATAATGACTCTTTTCAAAATAGCCTTTTCTGATGACTTCATTATTCCTCAGAGCTGCATGAACTTGTTTTCTTTTTGTAATCTTATCCTTGCTCATGAATAAAAAGCACTAAATAAGCTCAAAACAACTTATATTTCTGAACTGTAAAGTTTTGCATTGAACCCCAACCTTTCATTAAATCAATGTATTCTACTAACTTCCTGATGTTAGAATATTCTCAATGGTTTTGTGGGAACAAAAGGAAAATCACCTCCAGTTCTTGTGTACTTAAAAATAAAATAAAAATAGGAACATCTAATCAATTTTGTTTCTTTAAGGTCATGTATTTTTCTATTCATTCATAATTAATCTGTTTTTTCTCCACATAATTTGTACAAATGTTGAGTGTTTTAATTTGTTATGGGGTTTTCTCCTGTTTCTACTGGAAAAAAAAAAAGCCTTAAACTATATAGGTGTCTGCCAGCAAGCTAATGCTATCACTGGTGTCTGCTAAATGCCTAGAAGACAAATGGAAACTTCATCTGATTTGTTTCACTTTGTTATCCTGATGTTTTACTTTTGTGGGCAGGGAAAGATAGCTCAGATGCGCAAGCCCTCTAATACATGCTTTTGTTTCAGTTTAATCATGTGAATACATCTTTGCAAACGTTGAGCAGAAGAGCTTTCTCCTTAAACAGAGGCTGGTTCTCTGATTTCCAGGCAACTATTTGAAGACAATTTTCTTCTGAAAAGATCTTTCACCCATAGTAGACTGGTGGCTCTCATCCCAAGTGACAGATATCCTGAGAGCATTGCCCAAATGGTCTTAATGAATAAAGGTGCTAGTTCTCTCCAGTGAGTGGTAATGGTTTCTTTGATGCAGCACTGGGCATCTGTGGTTTTTTGTGTTTTGTTTTTTTTTTTTTTTTAAAAAAAAAACAACCCCCAGCACCACCCTCCTACAGCCTGTTTTGACAGCTGTTGCAAAGGGGAGAAACCCTATGAAATGCTTTATGGCTGAGCTTTCTATTGGCAATTCTTTAGCTGGCCCTTGTAGTAATGGTAAAACTACAAAGCCTGCAAGACTGATGAAGCAGAAAGGGTTGTCATGTTAAGGCCTACTCTACTGATGGCAATATATACTTTGTAGTCATAATCTGTTACTACTTTTAAGTTCACTTGCAAATTATGTGGTTGTTGAAGATGTTCTGGATTTTTATTATCCTTGAACCTCTTTTTTGGTAAAAGGACTTGTAGTCATTGCTTGGGAGATGTGGTCCCCAGTGAGCTCTACCCAGGTGTAGTGTGCTGGCTAGGTGGATGGATCTTACTAATAAAGCAAAGCTAGGACAAGATGGTGGCTTGTGATCAGAGGTATGCCCTGTGTGTTTGGAGAGTAAAAAAAAAACCCACAACCTCATTGTGTTCTTTATTACCAACTCAGAAGCTGATCCACCCCCGGGTCAGCTGCATCTGCCCTCTGTACCTGCCTGGAGCAATGTCTGGCTGGTCTGTGAGGTGGCCATTGCCTCTTCCTGCTTCACTGTGGGGCTGCTGATGGTTCCCAGCACTCCGGGCAGTGCAAGTCTCTACTTTGTCTCAACCGGAGGGAACGCAGGAGGTGTTGCATGTTGGCTTTGGGCAAGTATTTCTGTGTAGAAATAATCCTGGAATACGCAGGTGGTGGACCTCTGATGGCAAGATCCTGAGGTAAAAACGAAGTGGCCTGGCTGAGGGGTTGCACCCTGACAGCTCTGTGACTTCACTACAGCTCCTCAAGTCCTTGCTGCACACGGAAACCCCTCCTTTTTACCTCGGCCAGGGAACAGTCTAATCAACTACTTCTCTATGCACCAAAGCGCTTTAAGAAAAAAAAAAAAAAATTCCTCACTTGTGTAGTGCAAGTTGAAAAGGGGCGAGCCGAAGCGACTGGCGCTGAGGCGGGGTCGGGTGCGCCATCGAGCTTCTCCGTTTCCCCCCTGAAGGGGAAGTGCCGGCGCCTCAGGGGGCAGCGCTGCGCGAGCCGCCGGCGGGCTGGGGGGAAGCGAGAAACCGCGCGCGCCTCAGGGAGGCGCGTGACACCGTCCCCCCCCCCCCCCCCCCCGCGCCGGGCACCGCCTCGCTGAGGGGAGCAGGGCGGCTGAGGGAGTCCCGCCCCGCCGGCGGCGAGGCAGGGCGGGCAGAGCCTGCGTCCCGGCTGGGGCTGGCCCGGCCCTTCCGCGTTCCTCGCCCCGGGGTTTCCCGCGGGAAGACGGCAGCCCGCCTCCTCCTCGTCCTGCTGCGGGCGGGCGCTCGCCGCCTGGGCCCGGCGTGCGGGAAGTTCCCGCCTGGGAAGTTTGCGGCCGGCGCCGGGGGAAGGCCGCGGAGGCCCTGCGGAGGTGGGTGTGGGTGGAGCGGGCGGCGGGGCCGAGCGCGGGCCGCTTACTACCCCCGTCCCGTCGGCCGTTTGAGAGGAGGCCGCTGCGAGTGAGCCGCCCCGGCCTGCGGTTCAACTGAAAGGCCGTTTGGCGGGGAGGCCGCCTCCCTGAGGGGGATCGCCCGGGGAGGCCGCGGAGGGCTGGCCCTCTGCTCGGTGCCTGTTGGGCAAAGGACATCGAGGGATATTGTTTCTTCTGACAAAAGTCAACTTTTTCTTTCATTTTTTCCCCCCTTAAGGTGCGATGCCGCCTAAGGGTCACGGCAGAGGCAAGCTGCCAGTTCCTCTCCCAAGAGACATGATCCTGAAAGACACCGAAGGAAAAGTCTGGAGGCTGGGCAGTCAGATCGGCCAGGGAGGATTTGGCTTGATCTATTTAGGTAAAATACTGGTGGTGATTAGAAGGGTGACTTGCAAATTTCTTTGTAACTTTCTGACATGAATAAGACAGAATGGGTTTGAAAAGTTACTGTTGTGTACATGCTGGCGGTCATCTGTGTGGAAGTGTAGTTTTCTGACGTCTGCAGTGCCCTGTTGGGCGACCTTGTTGTTCAAAGTGTTGCTGATGGTGCAGCGTGTTCTCCATGGGCTGTCTAGCCCAATTTGCTGGCTTCTAGTGCACTTTTCTATGGAGCTTGCGTGGGGTCGGCAAGGGGCTGCTGCTGTCAGACTACCGAAGAACACTGCCAGGTGATGCTCTTCAAAGAAATGGCGATGCTTTCGTGAGCTGCCACTTTGGACTTATGCCAGTCTTGTGCTCTGGAGCGCTCTGGGTTTCCAGTTATTGGAAATGTTATCTTCTGGCCAAGACTCAATCAGTTTTCATCCAAGCAGTATAATAGTAACAATAGTTAGCTGGGTGTTGCCTCTGAATTACAGTCTTTCACCAGAGGTGGAAATGCTGTTCTTTATTTGCTCTAGCCTAGATATGTGTCTGTATTTTCTTCAGAAGAAACTGCTGCATTTCACTCAGTCTGTGTTTTATAAGGAATGAATGGTTCTGAAAGGCAGTTTGTCAAGCATTCTGGGTCACTGGAGAGGATATAATGTATGTTACTATTGCTGGTCTCTATGAAAGAGCAAATCCTGTTTTCAAGGCAATATTATGAGTAGTTTTATTTTTTTTGGCATGGCAAACATTTACAGGCAAACTAGTCCACAGTGATTGTTAGGGACTAAATTGAGCTTGTATTAAGGCAGCAGTAAAGAATTATCTAGAGGCGCTTTAGTACATCGTCCCTGGAGCCAAAGATGATCTTTTTAAGTTAGAGGTATGTTAACGCTCTATTTAGAGTATTAATGTTTAAAACTTGATAAGCAAGTCATTCCTAAACATAAATCGACTTCTTTTTATGCATAAATCAGCTATAGCTTCTTTTTTTAAGCTTTTCCTTTTTGTGTGTTTCTGTCACGGAAAATACAGTTTTGATTGTTTCCCACTCTTGGATTTTTTTCAGCTGATCTCTTAATGATGTTTCCTTCATATTGAGTGATTTCTTGGAAAATCATCTGTTAATACACTGCTATGCCATGAGCTTCCCACTTAGTGTGATTTCCAGATTTTTATAATGAGACAAGTTTTCACTAGAACAGACATCATATGTCATGCGCCTTCTCAATTCTTTTGTCTTTAGTAACTCCTCTCGAATCTGCAGAGCTGTGCTAGGTTCAGTGTGGTTTCATGGAGGTGAAAGAGTTGTCCATCAGTGTCAAATTGTAGCATCAGGCACCTACTGTAGAGGGAAAAAGTGTGCGTTTTCTATAGAAGGGTTAGCATGTTTGTTCTTTTCGTATTTGCTGACATAAATGTAGCACTTGTGTGCCACTGGTCTCGTGGTGACACATTTACTGTGATCTTTGATACATCTGTCTGGCTATCTCATGGTGCTTGTCTGCTTTCAGCTGTTCAGGAACATTTTATATGGCAATGAAGTGTTCTTCCTCTCCCTCTTTTTTTTCCTCCGCATGTCCATTATGGTTAATCACGAAGAACTGAATGGCAACTGAAGACTCGTATTTTATTTCATGGTGTGATAGTCCCATATGTGGTCAGATGTTGCTTCTCTAAAGTGGTTGCCTAGTTGTACTGTTCTTCCAGCTATTAATGTATGGCTGTAAACTACAGGAGGGTGGACAATTTTACTTGTGCATTTGGACTTCAGTTGCATCTAGGCTTCAGGTTTGAGTGGAGAAACTTTCTAGGGGGGGGAAAAGGGTGTCAACTGGGTTTTGGAAAGAAGAGGAAAGTGCACTTTGTTCCACTGATCGCCTGTGTAAATGAAGCAAAAAGATTTCAGTAACAACCTAAATGCCACTGCTGCTACTTCTCCACAAAGTAGACTGAAAAACCTGGAGAAAACTAAGGCTGTGTATATGTTTGCAAGTAGTTTGGTGTAACAGAAGTGAATGAGTAAGTGGCAACAGTTGGTGGCTATGGCCCTACATCTACCCTGTATTTAAGCTGAGAGCTTGTCTTACTTTGGACTAGATTTGGTGTGATCTGCTGCACTGAATGTCCTCACCAAGTGCATGGTTTGAGGCTGTCTGAAGGAACTCTTTTGAATCCTTACGTTGCTGTTAATAGTTGGAGTGCATCCGATAGGTTCCTGTAGTGGAGTTTCTGGTTTGATTTCCTCTGGAATTTATATAGTTCACACATACCTAACTGCTCTGCAGGCTGAACCAGTTGATAGGAGTTTCAACTAACTGCAGTTACAGGGGAGTCAAAGGCTAATGCCCTTAGAATATTTACATCCTTTTTCCTTTTGATATATCTGATAGCTTTTTATGACCTTCTTTGAAACATCACTTGGTTACGTTTGAGAGATGCTGTGCACAGAGCACATATGAGACTTTACCGTAAGAAAAGTAGACCTTAGCATGAGCTAAGAAGTGAAGTTAAGGTGTCTGTGGATACTGCCAATTCAAGGGTAAAGGAAAGGAAGACAGAAGCTTGCAGAAGTCTCCCACGGAGAGGAGGGACTGAGGGAACTGGGGATGCGGTGCAGAAAGCAAGGTTGTACTGGGTGCAGTTCTCCACATGTAAGACAAAAAAAGTGTTCCTGAATCACTCGGAATATAGCTCTGTCATTTTTTTGTTGCAGTCAAGTCACACCGGACCCTGTGGGTGGTTTAGCATGTGGGATTCAGTCAGTTTCATGCAGATTTGATTAGTTTTCTGCCTGATCACGCAGACTGCTGAGGTGGTTTCATATATTGTGGTGGTTGTTGCAGTTTGGCTCCCACTGAACCAAGCTGGAAAGCAGTCAGTGGATTAGGTGACAATGAGAATACAATCTGGGACCCTTGGTATTACTATTCTGTGTTTTTTCGTAAGTGACAGCTTAGCTGAAGAAATACAGCTGCCGCTTTTATAATGGTATTTGTGTTCGTTTAACCTCTTCTTTCAGAAAGGGTAGTGAATGTTACATGTAGCACTGAACTGAAGGCTTAGTTCCCTTATAGCTCATCCTACAATTAAAACAGGAAATAGGCAAGATTTGCCCCCAAGTATTGACACTGACCTGAAGCTTTCTTGTTTAGGCCACCTCTTTATCTCTGATACGTGTTTATATCATGTAAAATATACCATTCAGTAGCTTTTTTGGGACTTGGTCCTACAAAAGAGTTTAGCTGTCTTTGAGAGTCAAGGGGAGTGAAGTAGATGACAAACCTTTGAGAGTAAGACACGGATGCTTGGTGCTGAGAGGCACCTTTTTTCTCTGTGTTGTTCAGACTAGTTTTTAGTGCATGTACAGCAGGATGCGAGAGGACCACTAGACTTTCAGTGAGAAGCTAACCCAGAAAGAGCTGTAGAGAGGTGGGCAAGACAGGAGAGTGGAGACAGATTCGACTGCCTGCCAGATATGAACAGCACAGCGCTTTTATAAAAGTAAAGGTTAACTTTGCCGGCTATATCTTATAATAAGTATTTTTACAGTAGCGGTGTAAAGATTTTGATGTGCGTTGTTATAGCTTAATTCCCCATTAAGAGTACTCCATACTCCATTAATCTATAACAATGTTCTTGAGAAATTTTACGGTATCTCTGCAAAATATATTTACAAGGGATGCATTCTGCGGAAGGTTCTGTTCACTAAATCAAAGCTGCTGAAAGCCATTTACTGACCCTGAGCCCTAGGATGCAAATAGTCTCTTCAGGTGCAAGGCTTCTAAACTTCTAATTATATACCTGAAAGTTATCACTACCTACAAGTTCTGTCCTGCCTCGCAAACGTTTTCCCTGGTTTTCTGATTATTCTTTCTCTTTCCTATCTGTGCCATCCTGTCTGTCTTTTTTGACTTGTTCCTTCCCTTGCATTCCCTTTGCATTTTTATCTTGACCGGAGCAAATCCAGCAGCAGAATGCTTACAAATACTGATTCCTCCCAACGCTTCTGAAGGGGAGAGCTTCCTCTGCTGTCAGAAGCAATAGAAACCATCTAGAGATGTTTTCTCAAGCATTGGTTTTGTTGTAGCAAGAACAATATGGATCATAAGCTAGAATTAACTATGCTGTTGTATGTTAGAAGTTTTATTTTATTTTATTTTTGTTACGGGTGCTGATTTGCTGTCAGGCACCTCAGACAGAACTGTTGTCTCTTTGATAAGGGGGAGTAGAATGGAGAGCAAACTGGGAAGAACGTGACATATTGGTGGTCTCGCAGCTAGTTTGTAGCCCTGCGGAGAACAGTGGCAGTACACTGGGAGATTAAGCAACAGTTGAGGAGGGTGCCACTGAGAGCCTTACATTCTCTCATTTATCTTCCTGATCACAGTCAGTAATTAACACCAGTCTTTATATAAATCATTCTCTAGTCCTGCTGCAAGCACTCTATTAATGCACAATTTGGACTGAAAATTTAAATGCAGAAAGGTCACATAATGTTTTGTTAAGATTCTACTGTCGCGGTGAAATCTGCTGTACACAGCACTATCTACTTGCAGGCTTCTTTCTCATGGAAACTGATGGTTCTACAAAATATTTGTTTTTTTGTATATATATTTATGTACACACCTGTTTGTTAGATGATGTCTTTTACAATAGAACTTATTACATTGTAAGTGTGTTTTATTTGTATTATACCTGTATATTGTAATGGAACTTTGTAAGTGATAGGTGAAAACAAAGAGTTTTGAAACCATTTTTCGTAGCTGGCTTTGCAGCAGGTGTTTATGTGTTGCTGTTTGCTATTTTTGCGTGTGTTGTTACGATATGGGAAGCTCAGGAAAGTACATATTGATAAAGCTATAATCGGTGATAATTCTGCCCTGCTTGGAGATCTGTCACCAGTATAGCCAGCATACTATCCTTTTCTTTTTTCTCCTCCCCCACCCCCGCCATTTTCCAAGAAGAGGCAAAGAATATCTGCTTGAGCAGTACGCAGTGATTAAATGAGTGAATATTGTCTTTTAATACTAGGAGCACAGGGAGCTCTGCTGCTGGTGGAGGTAGGAAGAGATGTGGTTGTGGCCTTTTCTGCTTTTAAGCTTGGACCATAGTACGCTCTGCTGTTGATGTTCTGAGGCCCGGTGTTCTGGGAATCAGGCTGAGGTGTGAAAGAAAGTTTGTTTCTATTTCAGAAAGAGTAATTTCTTCTTTCCAATGGATAATTTGTATAGCCGTGAGCAGGGGTGTACGTGTGTCAGGGAAGAGAAGCGTTGATGGAAGCACGTTCTGTCATTGTTATACTGTTCATTCCTTGGTTTGCGTTAGGAAGCTGGCTTTAGCAATTGATTCTAGAGAAATGAGGTACTTCAACAGTTGCTTAAATTAACTTCACTGAAAATACTTACTATAGTGCAGCAAACAAATTAAAAATGCAGTAAAAATGATACCGAAAGATATACGTTCAGCATGATTTTTATAAACTCAATGGAAAGAAGAATGTTAATAGCAAAACCCTGTAATTAATAGCACTAGCAAGTAACTCTCTGGTTCAGGATGGATTTTTCTTAACCTTCAGATGTTGAAATGCATTTTAGCAAAGGTCTCATTGTACCTGCAGGTGTGAACCTTAGTGTGAAAATAAATTCATTGGCAGACAAACACCACTTGAGGAAAGAATCTTTTTATCTAGTCACTAATATTAAACTGTATAAATATAGATATAGCAAGTAGATTACCTAATTTTTCACCCTGTCTATGGGGAAACTAAGTCATAAGTTTAACCTGATTTTGCTACTCAGTGGTTACTTAGGGCTGACCACATGGTACAGGATCAGCCTGCTCCATGTGTTAAAGAGGAAATACTCCCTGCTTCAACGAGTTCTTGCTAGTGACTGCTTCCTCTTGAATGTTCCCTCTTCTTTTTTGGTCCTCTGTAGGCTAGAAGTCTTAACTTTGAAAGTATAACTAATTTTTACACAGTAGTCTAAAGCCTGTTACAAAGTCTGCAAAGATCATTACTATTACGTTTTAGTGTTCTGCCACATAGTGTGTTGGATTTTGTGGTTTGTTTTCGTGTTGGGTTTTTTTTTCCCCATATGTATGGACCTGTGATTTGGGAGCCATTGTCTTGCTCTTCATTAGTCCACCTTGCAAGAGGGACCGACACCCTGGCATGCCAAGTAAAACTAGAAAGCAAAGAATACAGGTTTAATTTTTTTTTTTTTTTTGACTGGGGGATGTATTTCTGAGCAGTGTTATATGGTAACAGGAAGGGGTTTGGATGAAAGATAGGGCACCTGTTGCCTTATGGAGGGCACTCCCTTCAGCCGTTTTTGGCACCTGTACCCCACTCAAACTGGCATAGTATCTTCTGAGTGGGCACCATGTCAGGCTAGCAGATGGGCTGGAGCGGAATCTTGCCAGAAAACAGTTTGTGCATCAAGTTTTAAATATTAGAGGCCTGGACTCCCATCTGAGAGTGCTGTAAGAGCAGACCATGCATAGCTTTTCTGCCTGGGGTTAAAGGATGTGTTATACCTATTCCAGCTTAGAGTAATTAACTTTGAAAGTCAAACAGTGGCTTCCGTTGCTGTGGAATACAAAACTTTGGCTCTAGTGAATCAAGATTAAGGTTTCATAGAAAGATGAGTAAAAAATGTAGTGAAATTTCCTACCAGAACTGAATGCTCTTAACTTGGAGGTATTTGCAGTTATCTGCAAAACAGTTTAGCAGTTGAGCACCATTTTCTACTGAAAACAGTTTAGTTAGGTCTTGTGGAAGATGGTTTCACAAGCACGCTACAGAGGGCTATATATATGTAATTTGTAAAATTCATAAAGCTACCTAGAAGAAGAATCTAGAAAAAAACCTATTCATAAACACTGCTCAGAAAAGAGTCTGTCCAGGAAATGATGATGATGCTTCTTTAAAGTAACAATATGAGCAGAGAAGCAGGTCTTCCTTAGGCTACGTTAAAAATGGACTGTAAACGCCCTTCAAGCACTGAATGTTTCAGTTCTTGGGAAATACTGGGTATTGTGAAGGTGGAGGGGGAAAGCAATGTGCTTTGTTCGCCTTTAAGTATTTGCCTTAGTACCATCCATATGTAGGAAATACTTGAAGTTGTGTGTTAAATAGCAGATGCTACTTTTTATTTATTTGTGTACGTTTTGTTCTTAGTAACTACATTCCTGCAACTTGGATCAGTTTTTATTGTTAGATGCTCAGAGCAACACTCCCCCCTGTTTGTTAGCCATTGAATTTAACAGCTCTTGGCTTGATTTAAACAGGGTCAGAATTTTTCCAGCGTTTTTTATTAGGTAGCCTGTAACTTCGAAGTGTGGTATTTTTGAGATTAGTTTTTATTTCTGAAAGAAACTAAGCTGATACTATCACTCTTCAGGAATAGTTAACCAATGAAACAAAGCAAAAATAAAATACTAGCAACCCAAGAACTTCTGAAAATAATTTTATTCATGTTTCCCAAACAAATATATCCTCAAAATATCCAGCAGTGGCAAAGACACCAGCTGTGGACAGGAGCAGGGATGTTTTTTCAAACTGCCAAATCAATGCTGTTTTCTTTTCCACTGTGTAAACTTTGTCAACAAAACGGGTTCTGTGAGAGCCATTGAAAATATTTCACCATATTCCAAATGTGACTGTCACAAATTAACTGCTAAAACTACAACAAGCACGTTTGAACTGGCAAATAGAATTGGCATGTTTCTTTGTCAGACTGCATGCAATTGTGCTGTGTGGTTGTAGGAAATCGCGGTCCGTCCAGAAACACCCTTTTGTTACCATGTCTTATTAACATTTAGAAAGCTACATTAATTAAGGTTGTGGCACTCAGCAACAAAATGGACAAAATTCACGATTAAAGTGGATGATAAGACCGTAACTGCTGTTCCTGGGTGAGACTAGGGAATTCTGGACATGGGTTAATTTGAGGTAAGTTATTTGCTGTGTTGTGTAGGCACAACAGTTGGAAATGATGGCAAACTGTGAATCTTACTGCACTGCTTTATTTCAGAGTGCATTTCAAATTCGTATGCTTTTCACTGGCATGGTAGCTGCGATTGTGGGATGAAGCGTAGGAAGGGAAAATAGAGCTGTGCCCTTTGCCCTTTGCAAACGTTTTGTGAGACTCGTCTTGGCATGAGATAGAAACAGCCACAGCCCCCTACACAGCTTCATCTTGCGCCAATGTTCCCAGTTAACGATTATGCAGACAAGGGTTTTGATTGTGTGCATATATCAACACCCCTCCCCCCAAATGTAAGGAGGTTGTGCGTCTCTAGTTGATAAAAGCAACATAAACTGTAAACTCTCACACTTGTTATGCTATTTTAAGATATCCTTTGCAAACATAATCTCGCCATATAGTGCTCCTGGTACTCTATGTGTGTACTTATATGCCATCGGAGACCTCCTGCCTATCAGCATTGCTCTCCTGCAGGGTCTCTGCTTACTGTCCTGCAGTCTAGCATTTAACTGATTGTAATATTATAAATAGCCATGTGCTACCACACAGAACGAGGCTAGCACATGGCTAATTACGAGTATACAGTAATTAACTATGAGCTAAACTCGCAGGAGAGTATGTGGTGGTGGTCTATGAGGTATGTAATCAGACTGTTTGTTAAACCTTGGGAGCCTTTCCAGTCTGTTAAGTAACTATACATAGTAATGAGACAATTTTTTAAAAACCATTTATGTTTATTTATGGACAAAAAATAGTCCGTCTTATTTCTGAGCTGCGGCTAAAGTATTGCTGCCTGATATATGAATGGTTAATTAAAATGATGTAACAGAAAGTACACATGCAACTTTTGCTTATCTGTATGTATAAGATTAATTGTCTAAGCATTATCTGTGTAAAAAGTTTAGAGTGTTATTCATTGTGAATGTTATGCCTTGTTTCATGTAAGTGCAGTAAAAACAATAATACCATTTCTCCTTTTGTAGATTTGAATGTCATGTTTCTCATTTTGTGGAGCATCTGTTCCTCTATCTTGTTGAGCTTTGTCTGACTTTTCTCCCTTTTCACATTGTAACGATTGCCAGTTAGTTTTGGTTTTATTTTTCTTCAGGATGTTTTTTCAGTGTGACTCCAAAAAGTATCCACAGTAGCATAGTGTTAAGAACCATGGGGGTTAGATCCTTTTGCTGGGCTACCTTCCGTTAATTGCTCTTCTTCATTACCCTGACAGCTGTTACTGTCTGTTCCAGATTACCATGAATGAGGCCTCTCTTTATAAAATGTCAAGATGTCTACAGGGAAGTTAGATCAGACTCTTCCAAATACATTTAAATTTGATACTTCTTTATACATATCAAACCTCTGTTAAGTAACTTAGTATTAAAATACATTTTCTTATACACAGGCTCTTTTCTGATCTATGTCAGTAAGGGAGCACATCTAATTCTGTTTGGGTGATGTGATATTGTCGAATACAATGAAAACACGTGGGATGTGTTCCTTTAAACTAATGTCTTCAGCTATTAACACATAGTCTACATGTGGCAGAGAAAGATAAAGACTTAAGCACCTGTGCCTTAATTTGCAATTCAGTACAATAATATGGTAAGAACAAAGTTTACCAAAATTTCCTTCCTGGTTGTATGATAGTTTTAAGTCGTATTCTGAATGTGACTGCTATTCGTTTGAGTCTATGCATAGTTCACACCTTCCAGAGCTACTGTTTTAGGATATGTACATTTTATCTTAATGTGTTATTAGCACAGAAGTATTCACATAGGGAAGTGTCAAGCAGAAGGCCGTGGGGACCCTGTGGGTGTTTGGGATGTGTATGCTGCCAGATACAACCCAGATGCTGAATAGAATTGAAGGAAGATGGCAGCTGAAGGAGTCTGTCCATTGTAAAAATATTTTTATGCCCTGACTATCAAAAAATGTAAGCTTGGATGGTTTGATTAGATCCAAGTTTACTTTATTTTTATTATGCGGATGAAAGTAGTCTATTTTTGTGTGTGCTGATAGTTGAAGTGTTTCACACCTGGACTGTTGTTGGTATTTGATCATTATCAGAAGTTTGAAAGGGACACTTATTTCCTAGGAACTGTATTCTTTTTAGTTTTTTTCAGTGATGATTCTAAAAGGTGATTTAGTCTCATTAAATTTTAATCCCAGTAGCTCCATGTAGCTTCAGTAGTATCAGAGAGAACTGATAGTTCTCTCAGGGTCAGAAGAAAATAGGATTGCATTGTCTGTGCAGAGAGGTTCTGTCTCCTGGGCTGTAATTGGCACATGTGGTCAATTATTGTTTTGAAATACTTACTTGCACTAAGAGGCACAATCCCTCATCTCCCCTTTAGACAGGTGGTGGCTGTGCTATCCCTAACTTAGGCCAGTGTCTAAATAATGTCAGAATAGAAATCAAGGTCCTAGGGCCAAATTAATTTGTAATAGAGGAAAGCAGACAATCCTGTCTAGAGGCATAATGTAGGTCATAACTTTTAAGTGGTGTCTTTGTCACGACAGTGGGTTGGCAGCAACCAAATACAGAGGTTATCCAATTGACAGGAATGACTTAAACATAGTCTGTTATAATGGAATACCTCATTGTGGTGCAAATGTGCAATGGGGACATCCTGCTTACTCCTTAATTAGCATTGAGGGAGAGAGTTCTGTAAATGTGGGTTAAAATTGCTTCTGTACTTGTTGATTAAAACTTCCGCGCGTATGTGGTGTTTTCATTTTATTTTTTCTTTGAACTTGGCAAAACTCACCTTCAAAAGCAGGAATTCAGACAAAATGTTGGGTATCTTTCTTGTGTATTTTTTTGGTCACCTTATGCAATGTTAGCTTGGTCTTTGTTTGCAATTATATTTTGTTGCATACAGCTTGATTCCCACCTTTTTCTCATTTTGCAGCTTCCCCTCAAATTCATGTTCCTGTAGAAGATGATGCAGTGCATGTAATTAAAGTGGTAATGTCTAGATCTCATTTCTAAATTGTTAACTTGTATGCGGTTCTCTCTCTCAATTATCTATCCTTATTTTCAGCATTGGGTCTGGATTGCATGCTTGAGGCTTTTGGGTTTTTTTCCTTTTTTTTAATATCTTGATATACTTTCCCTGCTTGGAGATGTATTTGGCATTTCCATGACACACAGTATTTCCTTGACTTGATTCTTTCCTTTCCTTGATTACTGCCCTCAACAGTTTAGTAAGGAAAATCAAGCTATGAACTTAAACACACCCAATCTACAATATTTCTGAAAATAGTGTCTTAAATAATTTCTGAAAGAATCTGGGTTGTTTATGAAAATGTGTTGCCAAACAACTTCTGTTTTTAGCTACTTACTAAAATTACATTTCAGATGGCATGGTATATGGGCGGAAAAAAAAGGGGGTTCGTCCTCTTTGGATTTCTCATACACTTTTCTGTAGAAACTTGTCTTTCTAATGCATTTTGTCATACTAAGTTTATTTATTTCTCAACAGGAATATCTTGAAAATGGCCCCCTATTTTCTGAACTGAAATTTTACCAGAGAGCTGCAAAACAAGAGCATAGTAAGTAATATATCAGTTCTGCTTCAGGCAGATTTAAGGACAAGTTTGGGTTTAACTACTTCTAATAAGAACTGTTGCTCTAGAGCTTGATAGCCAACTCATTTCATATACATTGAACTAATCCTAGTTGGTACTAGAATAATTTTAGTTTGCTGTAGGTTTCTTTACTTGGATGTCATCCTTGTCCTTTCTGATCAGAAGGGGGAACAGAAGCGTGCCAAATTTATTATGTGCACACTTCAGAGTGCACAAAAAGGAATGGACTCCAGAGAGAGGCCAGCCTTAGAACGGAGGTACCGCATGGTCTAATTGGTGGCTGTATTTCTGCTAGTAACTATTTCCATGTGCAGAGCTAAGAGTGTGTGTAATCATCACAGGATTTAGTAGTAATCAAGGCACTTGATTCTGCAGACACTTAAGCATGGATGTGATTTATTCATGGGAACTGTCGTAAAGACTTTAGGTGACTTAGATTGCTGGTAGATATAAGCACTTCTGATATCTTGAAGCATTCTGTATTGAATGAAGTAGAGCTTCTGAAGGAATTATTTCTTCAGCTGTTGATAATTGCTTCTCTGCCTTCTAAGGGAACAAAGTACCACATTGCTAGAACAAAAAAACTGCTTCTTGTATTGCAGAATGTAGAGAACTTCAGAGTAAAGTTATGGTCTGAATTGTTTGCTAGACAAACTGCCAAGTAAGTCTTATTTGTTTCATTGTTTCATTCAAAGTCTTGGCTTGATAGCTAACACAAAAACAACAAAAAAACCCCACACCAAACCCCAAATTCTCTAGCTACCTTTAACCCAATGTTATCTTTTTTTATTATTATTACAGTAAGAAAATGGATGAATCTCAAAAAAATAAGATGCTTAGGAATTCCAGTGTTTTGGGGATCAGGCTTGGCTGAGTACAAGGGAAAAAGGTAATAAAATGAATTGTAACTAAGCCTTAAATTGACTGAAGATCCATTTTCAACAAAATGGTCATAAGTCGTTTCAATCTGACACAGACTTGCAGTCTTGTCTTAAAGGATTCCTCCCTTTTGTATATTTCCTGGTAGCTATAGATTCATGGTCATGGAGAGACTGGGGGAAGACCTTCAAAGAATCTTTGAAGGTTGTGGAAGCAGATTTAAGAAGGAGACTGTTCTGCAACTTGGGGCACGAATGGTATGTACAGAAAGAGAGGAAATGTCTCAAACTATGTCTCAAACTTGCTGAGTTCAACTAGAAAATTATCTTTCTAATATAGTTCCTTTAGGTGGCTCTTGAGTTTAGAATTAAATATGTAAATGCTATGTATTTTCTTATTTTTAATCTTTTTTTTTTAAATAAAACGAGTATTAAGTAGAAAAACAAGACCCCCTGCAGACTGGAAGTTGGTGGGCTCAAATAAAAATTTTTTCTAATAGGTTAAAACATAGACCATACACTTCAAAATGTGTGTCTGGACTGAGATGTGTAAGCCTAGTCTCATATGCTTTAACATGTATTGATTTTTTTTTTCCAATGTCTGAAGGGTATTGTATTAGACATCCATATTTGTCAAAGTTCACAATTGCATGCCTGAATACAAAATTTTCAGTGTGTTTGCTGAACACACGGATTGTACAGGCCAGGATTAGGCTAGTCTGCAAATACCAGTTTTGTTTTGAAATCTGTGACTGGCACATACTAACGGAAGGTTGTATACGTGCTCCTTTGTAATATCACTTGTGTTGTGAAAGATTGCTATTACTGAACAGAGATGCACAGCAAATGGAGTAGAGGCAATGGTCTTAAGTTGCAGGAAGAGGAACTCTGAGTATAAGGGAAAAGTTTTTGCAGGAAGAGTGTCTTAGCATTGGAACCTGCTTCCCAGAGGCTGTGAAACGTCCATTCTTGGGGATTTTTAAAACTTGACTATTCAATCTCTTGTGCAGCCTGATCTAACTTACATTAGTCTTGCTTGAAGCAGGGAGTTTAGACTGAACACCTCCAAAGTTTCCTTTTAACCTAAATAATAATAATAATTAAAAAAAAAAAGTGAAGGGCTTTCATAGTCACATAATTGACAAACTTGTAACACTCCTTGTTCTCTCCAAAAGTCAGGATTGGATTGTCCTTTGTATCAGTTGCCAAGCGCAAACATGTTTTTTAATAACAATTAGAGCTATCGTACCTCAGTAAGGAGCTGAGGAAGGATGATGATGCAGGGGGATGGTGACATGAAATGCAGGTAATATAATAACCAGCAGGATCAAATATATTATAAGCCTTCAGGGCTGATTGAATATGTTCTTTTTAAAAGCTTAGTGTTTGTTCTTAACATTTCCTCCAGTGTTTATAAAGTACTAGTTTCATTCTTGCTTTGTGACCTTAGAAGCTGGTACTCATAGGTAGATACACAGGGCTACCTCATGGCAAAGTATGGCTTGTTTATGATTTGCCATCAGCTATGTGCCTGGTAGAACAGGCCCTGTGGACAGAGTGGGTAGTCCTTGTGCTCCAACTCAAAGCGTGTTTGTCAGGTCAGTCTGTGTAGCCCTTGATTTCACTGTATAAGTGAGAAATATTTGGTGGTAGGGTTAGAGGCAGAGTGGAGAAGATGATGATGTTTTCTTTTCTATTCTAAATCCTTTCCTAGTTGGATACTTTGGAATATATACATGAAAATGAGTATGTTCATGGTGACATTAAAGCAGCAAATCTACTTTTGGGCTACACGAATCCACACGAGGTAAGCATGTTTACCTAGCCTATGCTGTTACTCTAATGTGTTTGTAACTGTTTAATAGTTTTAAGTTATGCGAGGATAGTTTTAAGGATGTGGCCTGTTGTATTTTCATTCCTGGGAAGTTCTAGCTTTCTAATACTGTCATGAATTGTGTTTCCATGCTGTTAACTCTTATGTCCTGCTAGTTGTAGTGGATATAACAGGTAAGCAGGATTAAGGTTGCTGCTCTCTTAACATTCTAAAGCCTAAAGCTAGCCTTGAAATTGAATTATTTTGGTGAAATGTTTTGAAACAAACCTTTTGATCCTGTCCTACTCCACATGCTCTTACGATGTCTTTTTTTCTTCAGTTAATAAAATCTAAGTATGCTTTTTTCTTGGGAAAAAGTATCATTTAGGAAAAAAGAACATCCCTCACTTCACTTAAATATCATTAGCTGTAAGCAATACTACTTTTCTTTAAATTTTTTTTTCTGCTGCAGTGATGAAGAAACAGATCTTGCAAAACAGCTCACTGCCATTGGAGGTTGAACCATTGAACTTTATCTGCTTTTTTACAAGTTTCAAGTTAAATGGTTGAGTCAAATTTAACTTTTCAGCTTTCTAAAACACATAGTTTGACAACTATCATGGCTGTTTAAAACAACCATGTTTTTAGACAGTGGTAGCAGTCAGTACATAATCTAGTTTATGGTGTTTACCAGCCTGCTGAATCCAAAGGAGGAGACTATTTAGAGGCAAAACAATCTGCTACCCAAACCCATTAACATAACTCAAATGACTTATTTTGTCTTGGCTATTGTGTATTTTTATGGCAGCAAGATATGCTGCTGTTTTTCCCATTGAAATAATTTTGGAAGTGTCCATTTACAGTAATCATAAAATTTTAAGACATGTAGCTGACTTTGATCAGCTGCTTTTGAATTAGCCAGATTGTGGCGTGATTTTCTGATTTGTTTCTCGTGTTGTCTGCATGAAGATTGTGCTATACTAGTATTTTGTTTTCATGAGTAGTAAATTCATTGACAGATTGAAAACAAGGTACTTGTGAGTTATTGGAGAGAGGTTTTAGGTGGAAATATAACTTAAGTTCTATTTATTAGATAAAAGAAATCAATAGACATTCCAGTTTAAGTAGCTCCTAGCTCAACATGTACAAATTGTATGTTACTGCTGAGAGGTTTTGTGTAGAATTTTGTTTCAGTAAAATTTCTTTTCCACTGAAATTATTCTATAAAACACTTTGAAAAGTTCACATTCTAATTCAGGAGAGCTAACAGGAGAGAATTTCTAATATTTGCTTGCATTTGTAAGGTATGAATAAAACTTTCATTTCTGTATGCTTAAGAAAACTTAGAGCTGTTCAGATATTATTCAGATAAACTTCCCAGTCATGGGCCCTGGAAATTCTGCAAGTGGCCACAGGTCTGCCGATTTCACTGAAGCCATGATAACTATACCATACTAATCTACAGCCATGTTAGACAGTGATGATTATTTCTAAATGTATTTTAAGGTAATGTGTACTATATTTAGCTTACACAGCAGGGCAGATGGCTTAACGGGACTGTTTCTGGTCAAATAAAAAATTATTTTCCAGACACAGCTTGCACAGTATCTTGAAATACGTATGCTCTGTGGCTTGTGGGGCATGAAGAGAAGGAATAATCTCACCAACACCACAGCTAAAACTTTCAAATTGGCAGATCTACATATGCCACTAATTGAATATTCTTTCTCTGGAATTGTTGACACTGATGTTCTGTCTGTCCCCATACTTCAATAAATGTTCTTTGCCTGGGTTAGGAGCAGTACTAGACGATATTCTCACACAGATTCAGGTATTCCGAACTGTACATGTGTACTTGCACAGACAATTTTGCATTTGTCATGTCCTGGCGACTTGCATGTGCCATAAATTTGCAATTTTGCCGTGAAAGTTGCTTCTTCCTATTCCAAACGTGTCCAGTTCCTATGTAATACTTCATGAAGTTGCGACAGCCTATTCTACAAATAAAGCTGTCTTTATAACATGCTGGTGAGCTGAATGTATTATGTATTTAACAGCACAGTATTTTGGGAAGCTCTGTGGAGTATTACCACTGACTAAATATGACAACAATATGGAATATCCTGTCTTGTATCTTCTAAACTGTTGTCGGAGATGCTGTATGTTAATTTGGCAATCTCATACTAACCTTAGACACTTCAGATAAAACTTCAGACACTGTTATTGATACCAAATGCCTGTGAAATGTTTTGTCCAACCTTCTCTCTCTGCTAAAATGGTGGATAGCTAGATTGCTTTGGTCTTGTTTTTTTTTTTAAAACAATGGAACTGGGAGGTAAAGTGATCAACCTAATCTCATAAATAGGGAGTGAGAGTATCTAGCCAGTGGCAAACTCAAACTCAGGAATACAAGCTGAGAGACCTGTAGCTTCAGGGGGAGTTGGCATAATAAAGCTGTCTGACCTAACAATTTCTGTGGTGAGTTTTTGTTAAGAATTTTATGCTAGTGGCTTCTTGCTCTTTAGGGTCTAGGATTTTAAGAAAAAATAAATTGGAAGTGTTCTTTAATTCTAGAAATTTGTTTTTAAAAGAAACCCATAACTAATCTCTTAAAAGTAAAATATATATATTTTCAAAATGTATTTCTTTATTCTGTTTTGATGAAGAGACATAAATCTCTATTCAAAAAAGCATGTGTACCTTTACACTCAACTTTGCTTTTTTTTTGTCATTTAGTGGCTGTTCATGTGTACTCTTATGTGCGAATTTGTCACTGACTTCCTGTGGTTCCAAAAAATA
>NC_134314.1:125070312-125107812 GCF_964195595.1 Calonectris borealis | reverse complement strand
GTATTTCTCAGCTGTTACAGGGAATTGCCACCTAATCTAAAATGCTTTTCCATAAATGAGTGAACAGTTCACAGCAAATACTGTATTTGGGGAGTTTAGCCCGATTCCCAGCCCTGTATTGTCTATGAATAGACAGGAAGACAGAGTGGATGAGAATGCTGAGGTTATCGAGTCCATTTCCTAACTATCACGTAAATGATAATATCCCTTCCGCAAGCTGATCTAACATTATCTCTGAACACGTTACCATTCTTGTCCCCATTACTCCTACTGGAAGCTTTTCCCAGAAACTCCTTCATCTGATAGCCAGGAATCTTCTTCTGATTTCGTATCTATATTCCATCAAGACCAGGTTAGAGCCAATTTCTTTTGCGTCAGCATTGCACGTGCACTTAGAAACTGTCCCAGTGCATTTATTGACAGCAATCGCACCCCTTCTGTGCCTCCATTTTGATATGCTACATCTCCTTTCGTCTCCTCTCCTAACACAAGGTTTCCCGGCCCTCTGTCATCCCACCAGTGCTTCCCTGCACTGCACCAGTTTAAATTCACTCACTGACACCCCCTGCGATGGCATTCAGCTTCCCATCTCTGTTAAAATATCTCACCTGGTGCACCTTAGGGACAATTATCCTATTTCTTTGGTGCCTGAGAGCCATCCTTTCATCCCTGTCTACTGCTACCAATGAAGTCACATCGTAACAAAAGTTCGTCTTATTTGCTAGGCATGTGCCCTGGTGCTTTTTCTTATTAAATTTTGTTCCATGACTCCCATTCCAACCCCCAAGGCCACCCGCTTTCTTTCCTGTGTATTCACGTTCTCCTTTTTCACTGGCAATGTCTCCAAACTTTGTCAACTCCAACATTTCATTAGCACATTCCTAATTTATGCTCCAAGGTCATTAATGAAAATGTTAAATAAGATGAGTCAGACTGATCCTTGACGAACTCCGCTAATGAGCCCTTCTCCTGCCCTATGCTTCCCCTTTCACAGTCTGTTGCTGTCTCCCCTTTTAGCCATTCCTCACCACTCTCACACGAAGCCCCATCTCTTCCCACTTAACTAGATGTTTCCCATGTGGCACTTGATCAAGTGCTTCACTGATGTCCAGACAGATTAGATCTCCTGCATTTCCTTTGTCCGAGGAATCAGTTATTTTACCAAAGAGAGATCTCAGCTTACCCTGGTCTGATCTACCTTTTATAAATGCAGCTAGAATTGATCCCACTCTCCATAAGCTTCCCCTACCTTTGTATTTCTCAAGAATATAGCCCAAAGCCTTATAATAATATTGAAGTTGCATCAAGAAGCCTTTAGATCCCTGGATTGCTCTTCCAAGCCCAGACCATATATATACTTGCTCAGTTGTTTGCTATATCACCTGTTTGATACACCTATTAAAATATTTGCCATCGTTTCGTATTTCTAGCACATCCAGAAGACTGAGGGAACCTTAGTTCGCACAGAAGCTCGTGCCTTTTCAAATTACTCTATGAGTGCTTTGATTCAACACATTTTAACCTATAAATTACTCATTCACTGTGATTATTCGTTCGAGGATTCGAAATCTAAGATTTATTATTCAAGCACTGTAATGAGTAAACCTACCACAAACCACGTGGTATTATTTCCCGAATCATTATTTTGCTCTCAAATTGTATGCCCTGACATTAGTGAGCTCCACCTGAAACTGCTTTGTTTGCTCTGTTACAAATGAGTTTAAGATACTGATTAACAAACTTGTGTTTGAAAGCCTGAAAATTATTTCCTAGACATATCCAAATGGGCAGGGATGGGGGAAGAAGCCCTCCTGCAAAAGGCGATGGAAAGGTAACGTGGACCCAATTAAGCAATATTCAGACCAGAACTTACTGAAATTATCAGTTCTGCTGTACTCTGTTTTGTCCAGGTCTTGGTTTCTGAACATAAACCAGTATTTTTACCGGGTACAAATATACAAACATTAGTAATACAAGGACTTTGCTCATTTTGAAAATAAAAGCAAAAATTAATCCCTTACTACTTCATCCAAGGGAAGTCATTCTGGATTTTGCCTTACTTCAGGCAGGCAGGATTGGGATTACCCCTGATTTGCTTTAATATAGTTTCGTCTACAGTCTCACCCTCATACAGGTCATTCATAGACCTACCATCCCTGCGTCCCTGAGCACCCTGCCGCACTGTGCACATCGGATGCCACCTCTGTCACACAGGAGACTGTGCCACTTTCCGGGTGACAAAAGTCACAGCTCAGACCACAGCACATACCAGCAACCACTTGCAAGAACAGCCATAAAAGGGACTTAAAATACAATCATCTGGGAATTCTCAGTGAAGTTCCTCCCTGAATATTAACTCATTCATTTGATGCTATTAAATATACTCCAAAAAATCAACATAAACTGGAAGGGTAAAATCCATTACGGAAAACAGCTTTCATATTCTCTGTGCCACTTGCGCTCCCTTACAAAGCAAAGTCCTTGTATTGCACACTGCAGCTTGTGTAAGGACAGGGACAATAGCTTTTCATGCACATTTTATCAGGATTATAACTGCTGCGCCATATATAGAAATGTGTGATAAGTGCATTATCAAAATTATAACTGTATTTTAATCACGGCATAACAACCTCACAGAACGTCCCTCTGTTGCCTCTATTGGGCAAACCCAATAACGCTCAAGTCTGAATCTGAATTTTGAGCCCTCCGTGAGCGTTTGAGTGGGTTCAAAATTAAGTAAAATGAGCTTATCTATCCCTATTTCTATAATAATACTTAGCACTTAGCACTTTTCATCTTCAAAGCACTTTACAAACATTAACTAATTAACTATTAATTGGTAAATTTGAAAAGGTTGATAGGTGAGGTGAGTTTCGGATAAGACCCAGCAATATGGATGTTTAGTTTATCTGTGAATTACTTAATCATTAGTGAATCATAGAAATTAGAAATGAAAAAGACCTATAGGGTCACCCTGTCCAGCCTGCTGCCATTACAGGATTTTCCCTTACAATATATTCTCAAGTGCTTTGTCTCGTTTAATTAGAAATTATCCAAGCAATGGGGCTTCCACCATTTCCCTTGGGATATTCCTCCTTAGTCTAACGTATCTTCCTGTTAGGAGGTTGTGATATTCAACAGAAGTTTTTTCCTTGCCATTTCATCCCATTATTTCTACGCGTGCCCTCTCAGACCATTTCAAACAATTCCTACGCAGTTCAATTACATGCTTAATTTTTCCCTTTGCTCCTCCCTGGGTCTGTCTGGCCCAGAGCCACCAGATACTGGAAAGTATCAATTCCTGAAGAGAGAAAAGCTAGCTTTTGTTGCCACTGAAGGCCGGTTCCAGCCTAAGCTGTATTATAGATTAAACCACCTCAACTCCCTTCTCTTTGGAAGGTGGATTCCTACGTACCCTGAGCTCAGGTATCGGCTTCGGCAAATCTCGACCAGCATTATTCCTTGTCCATATAATTTATGCAGACTGTAGGCTCCTCAGAGCACCCAAAGTGATCCTCACTACATTGCCTCTGAAGCCCGTGCAGCCAACACGTGGCTCTTCAGCCCTGCATCAGCCCCCGGCCAGTACCGAGCCTAAGTGGCTGCTTCTTTTTGTTCAGAGAAACAAAGTTCATTCCTTTCAACCAAAAGGTCCCAGAAGATAACCCTGCAGGAGCTTGTTGCCAGGATAAATTGAGACATGCTCCTGTGAATTAAAGCACAGCTAAGGAATTAGACAAAACACTGTGGCGTAAAAGGATACTAATATGGACATGGTACCAGAAGGTCTAAAACCAAATGATATAATGAAAAAAATCACTGCACCTCATCATTTCTTCACATCCTTGGCAACACCCGGGATTTATGAGTTCTTCTGCTACCTGTGACACTGGAAACGTTCTAACTTCTCTCTGGACATCCCATTTTGCTGTCTGTCTCCTCCTAAAGGCCATTTGCATGCTTCTCCAAATGCTGGACCAATACTGTTTTGGTTTCATGGCTGCCTTGCATCTCCTTATACGCCCATATCGGTAGGGCCAGTCAGCTGGACCTGGGTGCTTTTCCGATCCCAAGTAACCCAGGATTTCCCAATGTCACAAGCTTCCTACACTGCATGATCCATTTTCCATGCTGGGGGACCACAGGAAGATGTGAGAGATGACTACATCAATTGGTCTATTTAAAACTGTTATTCAACCGATCTGGATTCCTGAAATAGCATCATCGGTCTTCACCAAAGACAAATAGGCCTGCTAGTTTGTCCAGATGATCCACACCATACAAGACAAGGATGATTTGAATTTGGGACCATTTTTTTCTATTTCCTAATGTAAAATCTTTTCAGTGAAAATCTAAATGAACACCAGCTATATAATGAACAACGACAAACATCTGTCACTCGTGTGACTTCCCTTCAGACTATGATAACAGATCACTTCTGGCCAGTTTACTGCAACAAAAATAAAGCTGAGTATTTAAAGTTCTAAAAATAAACAAACAGAAGTAAATATACTTGACCTGAGACACTCAGATGAGAAGCCGGGTCAGGCTCTTTTAATTTGTTATGACCCAACAAAAGCCGGTGAAAGCTTTTACAAGATTGCATTGAGGTCCCCATCTATGGTAGTGCCTGGACCAGCCATGATACCTCAGAGCCATCCTGATCTACCGGGCAAAGGGATGAAAGCATGAATCGAGACTCTTGAGACCGTGCCAACTCCTCCAGCAAAGCAAGCTGCAAGTACATGAAGGAAAACCTAAAACTGTTTCCTCAAAGGACTTTGAAAGTTCTCCCACATGTGCCACAAAGTCCCTTTCCTCCACCAGTGATTGTAACAGCACCGTTAATAATTCCAAAAGTCTGCAAACAACTTAAATCCAAACTTTGAAGCCTCTTTTTGCTCTGAAGGAGATATACTTTCAGTCCAGAGGAAAAAAAAAAAAAAAAAAGAAAAGCTGTGAGTTCCTCTACAAAATCAGCCGGTTTATTTTCTTGTAAGGACATGCAAAACAGCACAAGTTTGAAGATGTATCAGCAATTGTTGTGAATATTTTGTAGTCCTCGATTCAGTATTTACCTGGAGGGACATTGTTCGCTTTAAGAAGTCATCATCTGCCTATCAATTTTCCAGTTTCTGGTACTTAAAAAGTAGTCAATTTGACTTTTATTTTTCAAATTACAGAAGAAAATAAATGTTCTCCTTTCTTGTGCATCACAGAAGCACGTAGCTAACAGTATTAAATACGGACAATTCAATTGCAAGCTATTAGCATTTTTATTTCATTTCTTAATTTGAAGTGAAATTATCTTGGAAAAAAAATTGAAGGAGACTAAGCATATATAGAAATAAACTTTGGTGCTTTTCTGTCAAAAAATTCTCTCTCACACCAGGGGTAAGATTTTATAAAGCAGTTAGTGATGACTGGGTGCTTTGTTTGAAAGGTCGTTTCAGAAGGGGCTACACGCAGCCCACCTGAAAATGATGGTCCTTCCAGTGTCCTGCCAGGGATCTAGAAAAAGACGCAACCAAACCCGGCGGTTCCTTGTCTTGACAAGAAATCTCGTATCTTCATAAGCCAAAATAGTTTAATGGCATTTTAGTCACAGGTGAGTCCAGGTGGCAGAGCCTGGCTGAGTTTTTTCAAACTGGTAACGGGGATAAAATTACATTCATATATAATTAATGCACGCTCCATCATTTTTAAAGAAAGATATTTTTCAGGCAGTCATTCAAAGAGCTGAGTTTTGATTTTCACTGCTGCTAAAACATTTCCCAGAGACGTCTGTGTGTGTGAGTATGCGTGCCTGTATGAGGGAGAGAGAGAGAACTTACACATTGCACAAAATAAGGAAAAAAAAGGTCACTATATACATTTGAATAACATAATTTGACAAGTTGCCAAAAACCCCACAAACAGAAACTACCAGCCCGCCAAAGCATATAGGACATACGAAGTTGCTCTCACAGCAGCCCAATACTCATACGGACCCATCCCCTCCCAAAATCCAACTTCCCATTTGGTCAGGTCACGTGTAAATTGAACGAACCCTTGCCAGACTCTGTGTGTACACTTCACAAACCCCATCCCGCTCTTGGCGTGATGGGAAGGGACCCCAAGGTCCAGGAGATGGAGAGGACCCCCGCCACAACAGCGGCGGTGGCACAGGTCAGGGCTGAGCCGTACCGGAGGGTCACGGTACAGGCGCTCGCCCGGTGTGTCCACACATTGTCACTTCTATCGGTGGTTGGGACCAACTCCCTACATTTATTATTTTTTTCTTTTCCTCCCCTGAAAATCAAAAAGCAGTTCATGAGTTGGTCGAGAGCCAGCAAAAATGAATAGTAATGAGCCAATTTCAATAGAAATAGGCTCATTACCATGCCAGCGGCTGATAAAACCAAATGCTCTCAATTCTCTCCAGCAAACGAGGTGCTGGAGGCAGTGTCCACCCTCCTGCCTGCAGGAAATAACTCACAATTTCAAAATTAAAAGAATCAAAATACAAGTTGGAGTTTATTCCTATGTTCATACCTCCGTCCCCCTGCAGGGTCGTTTCTAACTAGCTGCCAAAAAAGCTCAGATACCGCTCAGAGTCTTTTTCTTGAAAAGAAGAAAAAAAAAAAAAAATATATATTTTCTGTACATTGTTCACTCCCTGAATGGTAATGGGAAATCCTGTGTAAACTCCAGCAAAAGAGACAGTCTAAGGAGCTTCTTTGAATTCAGCACATTTCTCCATGCACAACAGGAGGCTACAGGTATTCTTCAGAGCGTCAGAAAGCTACTTGCAATTTCTCAATTAAAAAAAAAACCAAACAAAAAAACAAACAAAAAACCAAAAAACCCCCCAAACCCCCATGCCAACCCTAAACCAAAACCCTAACCAAGCAAACATAAACCTCTCAAGCTGAAAACCCTAAACTAAAACCCTAACCCAAGCAAAAACATAAAACTCCCAGACTATAAAACCTCCACAAAATGACAGGAAGGTGTTGATAAACGAACTACGATGATTCGGAGAAAATAAAGAAACAGAAAAATGATTTCTCACGCTCTTGATTTCGCCACGCATCGCCTGACAGCGATAGGACATGGGGAGCGTGACTAGCTCTGCTTTACTCTAAAGAGGTAAAATCATTCCGGTTTTACCCCAAAAGTGATTTGGACACAGGGACTCTGGGCGGAGAGGGGGCCCTTGGGGCAGAGGGCACCCGAAACAAGCTGAGCAGAAAATGTTAACGCCGCTGTTTGCCCCGCAGAGGAGGGATGGATGGACGGACGGGTGGACAGATGGACATACAGTGCATCCCCACACTGATGGGCTTTACCAATGAAAATTAGTGGAATCGCCCCCCCTTCCCTCCCAAACTTCACAGGGGAAGAAACCAAAGGCAAATTTCAGGAGAAAGAACTCAATATTGCAGTAAATGGAGTATAAACACCTCCTGTCAGATACGTTTCTAAAGCAGAATAATTAGCGGGGCAGGTTTTTTAACCAGAGGAAACAGAGCAGCCTGTAACGTTACCTGGCTGCAGAGATTTCTCCCGTTTTCGTTTTTCCGTGCAGGTTCAATATTTGGTAGGCGTCCCCTTTTCCAAACCTCCCTCTGCCTGGCAGAGACCGTCCCTGCCGCCCCCAGCCAAGGCTCCCTGACTGCCTGCTTGGTCAAGCCAGCAACATTTAGCCTTCAGAACGGATTTTTTTTCTTCTGCCATAAAATCTCGCAAGGCTTTCCATTTTAGCAGCTTGAGAATTTTAACTATCCCCTCTTTGCCCTGCCAGCCATTTAAGCCCTGAAACTACAAGCCGGCTGAGTGGAGTACATCATCTGTAAACTCGACTTGCCTAGTCAGGGGGTCTTGGGGGCTTTCTGCAGCACTGAAATAGAGCCTTTTAACACTGAACGGTGCAAATTGTCCACTGGGGACAACTTCAAATGTCTCTACAATGCATATTTCGCGGCGCTTACTGGCTGGCTGCTACTACTTATTTAGGAGCCTACAAAAACTATTTTATAGATTTTGTTTTGCTAGAGTAAATATTAAGTTTTAAATACATTAAGAAAAATCAGGGCAGGAAGAGAAACAGATTAAATAAACCTTTCAGAGAGACTATTTACTTTGTATTTGTATTTTTTTTAACAAACTCCTTTTCCCGAGGTCAAGACACTGACATTTTAGTACACACAGACTTTAAAAATGAGAACGCTCTCTCTCGCACACACGCTTACTGAAGGCAGCTCCTCTTGTTAATATTAAACTTTTCTATCTGGTTATGACACTGGCTGATATAATAAAGTGGCGATAGTCTTATTATTCAAGCACTGCTCTGATAAATTATCTACACTAGTTCTGGAACCAAAGTTGTCTGGTTCCAGCTGGTGTTGCTTAGATCTGTCTTAAGTCATTAGGAATCAGTGGAAAACTCCTTTTCAGAGTCCAGACTTGACCCCTTCATGTCCCCAGAACATCTATGTGTGCGTGTGTGTGTGTGCCACCGTGCTCACACGCGTACAAAGCACGTCCTCATCGCTAATCCACTCTAATTAAGGTTTATTGAGAATATTTTGGCTTGTGGGGTGTTTGTCCCCCCTTAATCTCTTCTCTTTCCTTCCCATTATCTGTGGAAGGTAATGCACCGTAACTCGGCATCACCCAGAGAGCAACACTTCAAAGACAAAAAGAAAAGCAAGCTGCAACTAATTCAGGAAGAGATACCCTTGTTTAGCGATGGGATTTCGAAGCTAAGTCTCTCTCTGCACTGATAGGAATGACAATGTAGCCCGGACTTTCCCCAGACTCCCTCTGCAATCCTTTAACCATCCGTACTTGTATACACACTTCGGATACGCACATACAAAGGCGTTTTCTCCTGGCACTGCCTGATGCAGAAACTCACACATGGTATTACCGCAGATAAGTTTTACAGCTTGGCTGATAGCCACAGATACTGAGCAGCGGCCTCCCTCCAAGCAAAGTATAAACCTCGGCTGCCATAACTACACAGGTCTCAGTCTTCAGGCCCATTTGGAGTTGACGGAGCCCACGGTGCCAGCGGGCTGGTCCCATGTCAGTTTAGACGTCTCCGTTCAACCTGCACATTCACATTTTATTCTATCTTGCAAAGACGGTGTCTGAAAAGACCCCTGAGATCACCTAACTCACCTCCTTGCCAGCACGAGTTGTTGCCCTACAATTCATTTCTCGGATCACCCAGTCTGGTTTTAAATGTCCCCCAGTTACAGTTTAGTCAAACCCAAGTCGTTGGGGTCAGTACAAGAGTAAATGGATGAAGTCCTAGAGCCCACGCGCAAAGTCAGACCGGGTGATCAAAGGGTCTCTCCTGAGCTTCAAATCTGTGAGCGTACGAAGCAACGGAGCCTCCACTGCTTCATCCCAGCACGACTCAGCAACCTCAGACATCCCTCCATCAGGGAATTTTCTTCTCAATATTCAGTAATTTCATCCAATTCTCTGTAATTTACCTTCAGTTTCCTTTCCCCCTTTGCGCTCCCCAGTCACACTGTGCCCACACCTTTTCTTCACCAACCAGCTCCTCCAGTCCCCAACCCCATCCACACGCAACCTCATTGTGTTTGGCGCTTTTTTTGCTGCCAAATCTCCGTGCAAACTCCCATCCCACCAGGATGATCTCAAGGCTTCACTGGAGGCTCTAACTGCGTCCTAGTGGCTGCAAGATTTTTCCACATTAAATCTCTTCTTGTCATTTACTCAACGTTTCTCATCTTTCAGTTCTCCCTGTATCATTCCATATTGGCAACTCCTCCCCATTTGATATCATCCGCGAGTATTTTCCTTATCCCGGATCATTAATGAAGATGTTAATTAACACGAGAGCTCATGCTGCGGTAACTCACCAGAAGCCTCTTTTGCCACTCCACATCTCTCTGCCCAGCTTTTGCCTTTGCTTCTGGTCCCTCCGCCAGCATTCGGGGCACGCACTGGAGTTCGCACTCCTGCAGAAGTCAGAGAGAGGGCATGAATGCAACGCGGGAGGATTCGGGAATGCTTCCTCCTGCCCTTGCTGGCTCCCTGATACAGTGTGTGTGTCCCCTCACCCTCCTCCTGCCCGCTTCTCAGTCTGCCCATCTGTAAAATGGGGGCAATCGGACAGGTAGGGTGGGACACAGAGGCTGATGTATGACACGCTGCAGGAGCGCAAAGCGATGATGGCAGCATTGCTGTTAGCTTCTCTGATAAAATAACCTTCTTTTCCTCTATCTCTTCCTTGAGTAAACGTGAACCTTAATTCGCATACACACAAAATTAAGCAGGAGGTAAACTGCCAGGTGAGGGTTAAGGCGAGAAGGCAGACCAGACCGGTAGCCTGGGAAATCTGTGCGATACCCACATGTATGCCTGGGCACATGTATGTATTAGGAACTGTTGATTCCCCACTGTGATTAAGAGGTTATTAACGCTAATAGAAAATTACAATTTGCTTAAGTTTCCCAGGAAGCCTCGCCTAAGAGAGCCCAGCAGCTCACCCAGCATGTCCCTCTATTCCAAATTGGTTTCTATTAACCTGTTCACAAACAGACTCAGATTCCTCCCCAGATAAAACTTGCACCAGCCATGCATTTTTCCAAACGCAAAGTAGCTTGTTTTCACCTCTTTAAAGGAGCAAACTCTCCTTACAGATGCAAAATCTCAGCAGAGCCAAACCCTTTTAAAACAACTCGGGCAGCATCCTAGCTGCATCTCTCCCAGGTAAATTATCAAAAAGCATCTTGCAAGAGAAGCGCTTAACAGAGGTCTCCAAATAACGTTATTTTTACACGCAGAGAATGCTCGCAGGCACGCCACGGCCCGAAACCAGCCCTTTTTCGAGGAAAGATGAGTCAGGAGGAAAGGGCAGGTCAGCAACCCGGGCTCGAGGTCGCCTCTGTACAAACACCTGCGTGTTCGCAGCTCGCACCTGCGCCGACTCGCAAACACAACGGGGTCGGCTCTACCGATACAGCCCTCTGCCCTGCGCCAGGGGGAGGCGCGACCTCCCCCGCAACTTTAACCCAACGCAATGAAAAGGAAGATTTTTTTCTTTTTTTTTTCCCCCCTACCGGCCCCAGAAGGTCAAGTTTCTCTCCCTCCGACGTCGTACTTCTGAAAAGACTAATTGGGCCTTAAAGATTGCAGGTGTCCTGCCAAGCCAGTGCAGCAGCCCCCGCGAGTTAAAGGATGCCTGCGGAAAGCAATTTCTTTTTGCGACCCATCGGTTTTCGCCCGGATCATTTCCAGACACACAGATGCCTGCACAGAAAGAATAAAATAAGATGGAGAGCACCAGGGGGAAATTTCCCCCCTGGGGCGGTCGGCTGCCCTCCACCCTGTATCAGTGGGTCAAGCATTTTGGAAGGGCTACATTAGGTTTTTGCCCACGCTGTACACTAACTAGCTCACCAGTGGCCATTAACTGCCAGGTATAATATATATGTAAGGGCGAACAAGGCTATTTACTTATCTCCTTCCCCCCCCCCGCCCTCGTTTTGTTTGGGTTTTGACTTAACATCAAGTTTATTTAGTCTTAAGGCTCTCCCTCTCCGCTCTTCCCGTGCTTGCAGGAGCTTTTCTGTGCAGATCACGCGCCGGCAGAGCCTCGCCGGGGCTGGGATGCGATGGCCAAGGCCAGCGGACGCTTGCTGAAAGCAGCGTGCCACTGACGGCAGCAGCGGGGATGTGCGGTATCGGAGTAACCCCTATATTGCCAATAAAAATGTCATTAGGACCTGTTTTGATGCATTCTTGCTGTATGCTCACCAAATTTATACAAGAAAAAAAAACAGTGAGGAGTGTTAGTTCTCTCTACAAAGACCCTTGGAGCAAGTACCTGGTATCACTAAACCACCCCAAAACCAAGGATTCAACACCTGACTTTTAGGGATCCTCCACTCCCTCCTCCAAATCTGCAAGGGAAACATCTACAAAAGGTTTGAGCTTTCTCTTCTAAAAAGCCTGATGTTTCTGCTACTACACAGCCCCGTGAGGGACAGCAAGGACATCTCCCTCGCCTAGCCCCGAGCCAGCAAACACACCAAAAACCCTACGAGCATGATGCAAGATAGGCACGATCGGATCAACCTGTCTAGGACATCAGTGGTGGTGCTGCCAGAACCTAAATTGCTATTTACCTTTCTCTTACCCGGGAGCTAATTAAGGCAGAGTTCCCCGATTCGGATGTCAGGCTGAACAGAGGCGGCTGCCGCAGCAAAGCCACCACCACGGGGACGCGTGGTGAAAGCCCTCCTTAATTGCAAATGCAACCATCAACATCCAGGCCAGGGCTTTAGTGCCCCAGAAGAAAATAAACACAAGTGCTCCTGGAGACTTAAAAATGCTGAGGAAAGGCATAAGCGAATTGAAACCTCTCCCCTCGCAAGTTTGAGTTTAACCTTCCGTCCCCGTCAGAAGCACCTGCATCGGTTAAAAGCTGCTGGGTTAAAAGCTCTCCGATGTTCTCCTGGAGGTACCAGGTAAGTTTTAAACAGCCACAAAAACTGCATGACAGAGTCTCCATCGATTTGTCAACCACCCCTGGGGAGTTTCTGGGGTGGAAGCTAATTTGGTGCTCATAAAGAGGGGCAGCATCAGTGCTTCGAAGGGGAAATGTATTTTACACCATTTCAATCAAAACAACGAAAAGCGAGTGCTTTTGATTTTGAAGGCAAGCATCCAGCTACCCCTTTGGTGCTCAAACAGCCGGGACGTATTTGAGGGAGAAAGCTCTCCACCTGCCCTGGGTGAATTCATGTCTAATGTTTTGAGGAGGATTAGATGAAGGGGTCAAGCAGCAAACAATAAAAGAGTGAAACTTTAAAAAAATAAATACCCAGCCCTAGAGGCCTGAGCCTTTTCGATATCTCTCGATTTCAGGGGAGATCACCATCTCTCATGTCCTCTCTGAATCCAGCAGCTGATAACAATTAAAAACAAATGTCAACAAGGGAGCGCATGGCAGACACCAGTGAGGCACTGGAGGGATCTGGGGAGGGCGGCAGGAGAGGAGCAGCATCTCCAAGACCCTGCTACGAGAGATGGGGTTGGCAACGGGCTACCGTCGGTGTTTTCCTGCACGAAGAAAGCCCCCCACCCCTGTCCACGCCGTCCTCCCGGGCTTGAGCCACGTGTCTGGATGCAAGATTAAAATTCCCAGCCCAAAACGGTGCTAACTGAAGCTCCAGCTGCTTTGCACCGGGCGCCCGCTGCCCTCCCTCTCACACCACCACGGTTTCCATCACGCGATCGACCAGCCGGCCATTTCAGGAGGACAGCCTCCTTGCAAAGCTCACACCGACGTCGCCAAAGCTAAGCCTTCAAAACACCGATACGGCTAAATAAAAGAGCTTCTCTTCCCTTCCCTCCAAAGGAAACAAAATTTAGCGTGATAAATGGCTATCTTAAACCCATGTAATCATTTTAACGCAATGAAACAAGATTTGCTCGAGTTACTTGAGGCTCTAAACTTTTGAGCGAAAGGCGGGGACGCCCTGCCATGATCCAGCACAGCCAAGGCAGCCCTGCCCCGGGGAGCGGGGACGGATCCTGTCTCGCCCGTTGATACTGCCTCGCTGAGTAACCTGCCCTGAGCGTGCCTTCACGACAGCTTCAAATTAACACCATCAATACATGCGCTGAGCGCGTCGGCTGGGAAGCCCGGGGAGCCAAGGAGGGCAGGAGGAAAGGTGGGGATGGCTCACAAAATAGACATTCGTAGGGCAGGCTGGATCCTCCGCATGCCGAACCAGAGAGAGCCCCAAATCTCAATTTCTGCAGAAGTTTACTGCTGGTCTCCATTTCACACACTCAGCTTTCTCCATCAGCATCCCGTCTCCGAAGCGAAAGGGAGCTGTTTGGAAATAAAACCAAATATCTTTGCATTTCGCCGTTCAGGGGCCGGGGGGCAGGATCCGGCGCAATTTAATGCCCACGCGCAAGCGGGAATCGCAAACCGTCCAGTTCCTTTCCAGGGACAAAAAATAGCTGAACCAATATGCTTTTTTCCATATTTAACAATTTGATTTTGAAGGCTAGTCATATCAGAGAGCAAAATATTCAATATCGTTAATTCAGTTTTGCAAAATATATTCTTAATTTAAAAATGATTTTGCTCGGAGTGGTAGTGTAGTAATAAAGCAGGTATTGACCAGATCTTATTGATTGTGCTGTCCTCGGGCAAGGAACACTGACCTTGCTCACACTCTTATTGCTTACGCTTTCCCTGGCCTTCTTCATCTATGCCCGCTCAATAATATATTATTAATATATATTTTCAGCAAAAACTGTATGTTACAAGGTTAGGGCTTCTTAGTGATTTTTGTTTTTTTTCCCTCTTCTCCTCCGTGCTGCTCTGCCTTTGGGGTTCTTCAGGGAAGAAAAGATTTTGCAGCCGAGTTGCTCCCGGGCTGCTGTTCACAAACACCTTTAAACCAAGTTGCGTGGCTGAGCTGATGGAGGCCAGGCACGCTTCCCCCCTCTCTTTTTAATTGAAAGATTATTCGGTTGCCAGTCTCTTTCGGGACCAAAATTCACCGAGTAAATATAGTCAAGGGAAGAGCTATACCTCAGGTACTTAAAAGAAAGATAGCACATATTTCCAGTGAGATCAAGAGTTAATAATGCAATTTAATTGTTGATCGTTCTTTGGAGATAATTATAGCTGATTGGAGGGCTCGATTCAGCGTTGCCTTGCACTTGAATCTGTCCTTTACACCTAACTCAAGGTGGGATTAAGAGCACGGAACAGACGTGCTGGCCCTACCAGCCCTCGCTCCCGCACCCTCCCAGCACGGGCACCGTAGGGTGACCATCTCACCAGCACCCAGAGCTGGCTCCAGCGTCCTTGTTTGGCCACGCTGTGCTCTCAGATGTCACAGGAGTCTCCAAAACCTGTCAGAAACAAGCAGTTTTGCAGCCACAAAACCCAGACCCGATGCAAGCTCCAAGACTTTGCTTTGGGTCTATGTCTTTTTACTGGTGCAAAATTAAATATGAAAGTAGAGAAGTGTATCTAAACGATGCACCGATCCAGTTTTCTTCACAGCATTTTATCCGTTGTTGACCAACTTTTATTAGGCGCCAGAAAAGCAAGCTCAGAGCAAAAGATAAAAATCAACAGAAGGAGCAAAATCAGCTGCTGATTTGCAGCCCTTGCATGGGGAGGCACCGGGGCAGAAGTCTACAAACAGGGCTGTCTCGGAGGACTAAATGTAATAAACTGTTTACAGATCAAGGTCCTTAACAGACCATTAAACTTGGTCCCTTTGGCTGGTTAATTCTGTAAGCCACCTATTTTCCTCATGCATTAGCAGGAGTTATCTGGGAAAGAAACAGAAGGATCTGCGATCTACCTGCAGGACGCATTGCAGCTCGTTGTCGAGCCCACAACGTGTACTGGTATTTGCATGTGCAGCTCGTAACTGGAAGGCGAATGTTCAATGATACTTTTGTATGAATGACACGCTGAAAAAAAAAAAAAAATTAAAAAAAATTGTATCGCATTGTATTACCAGGCATTGAGGGCTCTTTTGTTTAGTTTGATAATATTACATGTTTAATAAAACACTGCTGAATTTTGATTGCATCCTGTGAGCACAGTCCTTTATCCTTTCGCCAGCTGGCTGATACAAAAGCTTATTTTCTTTTTAAAGACGTTTTAATTCCCAATCTCCATCTCTCGCTCCCCGGGTGAGCGGGAGCTGGGGGCGCGGGGAAGGCACAAAGCCTAGCCTAACACTGACCCCCTTCGGCCGGGCGCCGGGGGGTCAGCCCGGGATGCCCCCGGGACAAAAGGGGGGCACGCCGGGAGCCAGACAGATGCAGGTGGTGGGGGGAAGGCGTTGGTTGGGTTATTTATGTCTCTAAATGAGTAACAATGAGCGGCCCCAGCGTTCAAGCTAATTACTTCGCCTTGCATCAGCGTGAGAGCAGGCGGAAACAGGCGCTGCATGGACAGCCCTGGCTTTCCCTTGGCATTTTTTACCCTCCAGTGGAAGCGATCAACAAGTTCACCTTGCAGTAGGGCTGCATCGATCAGATTTGATTAGAACCCAAACCGTGAAAAATTTCATAAACTTTCCTTCACGATCAATTTACGTGGAAAGTCCCTTTTCGATGCTTCAAGATGCTCAGGCTGTTTCCAGGGGCTCCTTCAGCATCTGAGGAGCTGAAATCTAACCCATGGACATCTCCCGTGCATCCAAGCACCGTCACCTCCCTGAACCTCCCTCTCTACCCACACCAGTGAGTTACATCGTGCTGATGCACGAGCCCTCAAACTCAACCATCTACATCTAAGAAATTATTAAAGTAACTCCGGTACCCTTTGGGGTTGGGCCAGTGGGGAATTGCCACGAGCCAGCCCAAGCCACAGGGTCAGTCTTCGCAGGTGAAGAGAGCTCAATAGCGTGGGCAGGATCAGGCCCCTGGGGCCCATTTCCCAACCAGTCTTGGCCAGACCCCCAAACTGGCCAGCTTGCCGCAAGCATGGCGGTACAGAGTAGAAACATCTCAGTTCAAGCACTTAGAAAGGCCGCTCCTCAGATAACTCCTCCCTTCGCCCTCTCCAAAATCCCAGCAAGCCAAACACCCAGAAAGAGCTTCCTCCAAAATTTTCCTGAGATAGGGAAAAAACCAGGTAAAAACTCGCCCTTCTCCGCTTTCCGCTCTAGTCCATCTCATCAGCCGCCCGTTCGGGGCCCGGATCTAATATTTCTTGAGGTGAGAAAAGAGTTGGCTGGATTATAGGAATACAAATGGATTAATTTGGGGTGGATTAGGCGCACAGCAAAATATAAGTTTGGCTTGTATTAGCATAACGGTGTCATAAAAATGTAGATTGGGAGGCAGAGATTATTTGTGGCACTGTTAATATGTTGTTGCTATAGCAAAAGATGTACACAATATTTACACTGTATTTGACCACATAAAACATGTCGTATACAGACACAATTTTTCATTAGACGAAAGAGAGCCAGAGGGCTCTTCACGCTGCCAGTGCTAGCGCTCCTGATTTTTCCTTATTTTTTTTACTTTCAAGAACAAATACAGTTTTAAGCCATCATTACTGTATTTGGAACAGTTAATATTTCATATCGTGACATCGCTGCTCAGAGGTAACAGGTTTAGTTGATTACTATTTGTTTATAGTGCTGGAGAAACCTGCAATCACGGAGAACATAAAAGGATTGCAATTAGATCTATTGGTTGAGAGCTGCACTCCTCTGACCCACTGTAAAGTGCTTAGCACTATCAAAGAGATAATGCCTACTTGCAGCTGGCACATCTGTACATAATAACATGGGCTACATTGACACAGCCACTAAAGACTGCCACTACCCTCTTTAACTAGAAGCAGAAAACAGATCATGCTTTTAAAGAGCGTATCAACAAAAACCCTTCCACGCTTCGCCAGAATTAACACGCTCGCCTTTACGAGAAGCTTTGCGTTTTCACTCCCGGCTCTTCAGAGAATCCAAACGGAGACTTTAAACAAAAGGCCAGGGACGCATCCAGGCTTGGCATTGGGGAGCATCATTTTCTCTGCTTGCAAGCTTGCACCCGGGGTGAATTTTGCCTTCCCGGCTCTCTGTGAAGCATTTCCCTGGGAAGGTTAATTCGGGAACGAGCTTTGCTCTCATGGGGTGGGCAGAGCAGGACCTGATCCCACCCTGGTAAGTCAGGGAGACCCCCAACTCCTGATAACATCCATTTTAAAGGAAACCCTGAAGCAACTGCTTTACATATAAATTCTAATGCCACTCAAGTTTAGGACACGCTTAAATATTTTCTCGACTGGGGGCCTGAATTGGCTAAATCTCAGGGGGGAGCATCGCGCGTTTACACCGACCGGTTCACCCTCCGCTGCTCCCTTCACAGAGCTAGGCAGATTTTTTTTTTTTTAATTACTATTTTATTTTATGGAAAACTCCTCAGCCTTTCCCCTGCCATGTTTACCATCCCAGGCAGGACCGTGGTTTTGGGACGTAACCTTATTCACCAAGCTGTAGAATTTGCTTTGTTAAGATAAACCCACCTATTTCGGGGAAACAGCCCGAGCTGGAGTCTCACGGTGCCGGCATTTCACTGAAAAGTTCCCCTTTGCGTTGCGGCTTTAAGTTTAGCTCCATAATTGCGTCCATCCTTTCTCCCTCAACGCCGGTGCCCGCGCCGCTGAACCACCGCCCCGTTGAAGAGTGCTGTCGAGCTCTCCTCCGGAAAGCAAACACCAAGAGCACAGGGACGTTTCTCCGCATCGCATCGCCTGCGCAGGATACAAAACCCACCGCAGGCGGTGGAAACCCTCTCGCTGACCCCAGCTGGCTGCAGATCAGGCCTTGGACAAGCAAAACCGAAAAGAGCAAGGGAGAAATACCAGCAACAGGTTTTCACGTGCATTTTCCGCACCTCCAACACCCACGGCCCTTCAAAAATGCCTCGAAACACGAGTCCTTGGACAAGGCACGGGTTCAGCTCTGCCCGGCACGGGGGGGGATCAAGGGGCACCAGCCCCGGCTCAGGATGCAAAAACGCTCCTCAAGCAGAGATGTAACCAGTCCGGAGGGTTTGCGCCCACGTTCCCTTGTTCCCATAGCACCAAGCCAAGCAGGCATTTCAACCAACTGAAAAGTGATACATGCAAAACCGATATAAAAGGCTATATATGATAAAAAGCAAGACGCAATTAAGCCTGCGGAGTTCATCACCTTGTGCTACCGCCAAGGGCAATGGCATAATACACCGAAAAAAGCGATCACACAACTATACGGCTGAAGAGGACATCCCACCTTGTCTCCCTGACAGCAGTAAAGGACCCGCGCTACAAGGGAAATTCCAAATTTCCAAGTGAAACTGAGCTTAAGAGGCTGCGGTAGGGGGAAAAAAAAAAAAAAAATCAAAATGACGTTTGGATTTGACCTCCTCAAAATATTTGACTGGGATGTGGTCAAAACCTCTCATTTTAATCCAATTTAAGGTGGGTTTTTTTCCCAGTTTACTAAACTCAATTTTTATGTTACATTGTAACTTCTAGATAGGAAAAATATTTTGACTGTTATTGTATTATTACTTCCACGTTGGGCCAAATGAGTTGGCTACTACTATTTTGTTATGACTGAGAGAGTCAAAAGCTTTAGACGTTTATATTTTAACGTTATAATATGTAACAAAGCTTACAGCAGCGTAGTCGGGACAAATCCAGGTCCCGTTTCATTGCAATGAGAGATAGCACGTACACCAGAGCTACCGTACGGCATGCGTGCTACGGGCCACGTCACGCTCGATGCTCCAGCAGGACCGTGATGGGAGCTGGAGAGCCTTCTTGTTGGCATCTTGATGCTACTTTGAAATTGGATTATCAGCTCTCTCTAATCCGTCTTGTTTTCAGACACCGGTAGTAGCAAAGGAAGGAAGCAACAAGCATCAATTTGGGGGGCTGGATTAGTACCAGCTCTCATGATTTGAATCTAGGGTTTGGAAATTTGGTGCTTTTCTTAAAAGTCACAGCTCCTGGAGTCCTGTGATTATAAGCAATTTCAAGTTTAAAATTGTAACAGTTGCTCATCCTCAGGACTGCAAGGAAAATCTTGAAAAGAAGCCCTAGAAAAGCCAAAACACAAAATTAACATACGATAACGCACGTACCATGCCAATGCATTTTTGTCGTCTTTTTGGGGAAAGCACCGTCGGACTTATTCTGGTTCAACCTGGCCCTTGGTGAGACTGAAGGAGGCACGACCAAAAGCCTCACGGTTTGGATGAGGATACAGCCAGGGCTTTTTTGTCTTGCCCCTCACTTGTACAACCCCAACACACAAAGAAAAGCTCGTGCCGTTATCGAGCGGATCGTTTGTATTCCTTCCTCTGCCTCCCAGCGCCTTATCTCTCCGCTATATAAAAGTACGTGTGGGATCCTGTCATTCAGCTTGCGTTGTTCGGATGCAGGCGTTGATGACAACGCAGAAATACTACTCCCTACCAGAGGAAGAATTCACTGCAAAAATCATTGGGTTTGTTTTTGTTTATGTTACAGCACTCCAGTAAGTGGAACAGCTGAGTGTTTATCCTACTGCAAGGAAATTCATGTTGGTATTTGTAATAAATGGTTTACACTTTAAGGGATAAAAACAATTTTAAAATCTCTGGAAGAAAGAATGGAAGAGATATGAAAATATCTCAGCAAAGTTTCCCGTACGCCCTTGCGTTTCCTTCTGCTTCCTTCTCCCGGGAGCCCCGAGCCATCGTTGCACACTCAGCAGCTACCCATGCCCAAACAGTCCCAGTCTCACCCACCACCTCACCAAAACCCAAATGGAGGCATGGGAAGGACCTCCCTGGACATCGGGGGGCTTTGGGCTTCACATCGTAAAGTCCCATGAGTGAACTGAGTAGTCCAAGTTTGAAGAGCATGAAGACCTTCCCAAAGACCTCCTATCTGAAGGCACGCTCCTCCGATGGCTGCTGGTCTGGCCCTACTCCCAACCCAGAAATGAACTGAAACCAGAAATAACTGGATATATTCCCAAGCAAACCTGTTCCCGTGAGATTTGCAGCCACCTTCTCCAAGAAAACACGTTCAAAAAAACCCATTTCGTGAGGCCCCCTCAACACCCAGAGCAAGGTCAGTGAAACTGCCGACACATCTCAGAGCCTTGGCGTGGGATCTCCTGAGCCGTGCCTTTCCTCCAGCCACTGCTACATCTTCTCTGAGACCCACCATCCTCTCACAAAAGCTTCTGTCTCGGGACAGGAGATGTCAGAGATGTGCAGAGCCTCCTCTGATGGGGCACCGTGGTTCGTACCGGAGAGAGCCCAACACGCCCTTACCGGGCACCGCAGACGCTGGCTGTGGAAGAAGATGTGTAAATTCAATGCTTTTCAAGAGAAGACCCCGGGGATCCTCCAAGAGGTTTCTGTTGAACACGCCATGCCCAAACCGCCGACGGAGGGATGCAGGCACGCGGCAGGAGCCGCAAACCCCACCAAAATCACACGCATCTCATTTCTGTGCTGCTCCAGGTCTCTGGGGAGAAGTTCTCTGTAAATTGCAGAGTTAAATTCCCATTCACAGATACATAAGCCAAGATCTCACCTAATTGCCAGCCGTTTGCACTGTTCTCGCGTGTCTGAAAATGAGCCTTTGCCTCAATGCTATGTTTGGCAGGTCTCAAAAAAATAAGAAAAAAAGGTCATATTACTAATACATCTGACTTGAGAGCACATCGGCTCTCGTCACACAATATCATAAGGAACCAAACCCTTCAGCCTGCATGGATTTATACCTGGGAGTTTGAAAAATGCAGCCTGAACGCCTGACACGGGCATTTGGCATTTCTTGCGAGGATGAATTGCTTCAAAATTGGCTACCTGAGGTCTAAGCAATGAGACATGGTAATGATGCTGAAATGACGGTGGGAAGGAGGGAATCTGCTGATGGCACTGGAGTGGGAACAATATTATTATTCTCATTGTTTTGATATCACCAGCACCTTATCCACAAAATAATGGAATATAATGAAACGATTTATCCTCCGCAGACACGTATTTTATAAAGGCTCGGGAAGAAACGACGGACTTCTAAATTGCCTCGGCTATTCAAATTTAGACCAACGCAGAACACACCAGAAATAACAGGAATTTTTGCCCACTTCTAGAAGACGGTGAGGATGCCCGGAGATGCCGTAGAAGGATTCGGGCTCTTCCCTCGTTAACTCTTCAGTAGAGTTTGCTTCTTCACAATACACACGAATTTCTTTTGGACAAGAAACCTGATGGTTCTTGGAGGGTTCCTGCTCTTAAAATCATGGAAAGATGGATTTTATTATAAATGCATAATCCACAGATTCAAATCCACAATCCACAACTAACTCAAACTTGCCGCCTGAGAGAGTTACTCTGTAGCTGTCCTCCAGAACGTGGTTTCTAGCCCCAAATTCTGCACCACCTATACCACACTCAACCCCTCATACAACACCATTTTTACCTGCCAAAGCATGTAACTTATTTAAATTCAAGCAAGCACCGATGTCTCCTATAGCTGCGGGACCTCAATTTGCTAATGAAGGAAGGGTTCAAGGATAGATTTACCGGCTTTCTTCAACGGGACCCTAATCGGGGGGAATCTCCTATTTGAAATCAAAACCTCGGGTTGCAAATGCTTCTGGGGCAAGCCGTGCCCGATTTGCAAAGACTCCTTCTGGTTCTTCAACGTGTCAACGGGATAAAAATCCAGCCTAGGGAGTGCGTCACCTTGCAGAAGAAAATAGTAGCCAGGCACTTCGAAAAGCACGTGCACGTGTATTACAGAGAGCTGGTATCGGCAGGTTAGAAAGTATCGGTTCCCTAATTCATAGAGTATCAGGGATCAATGACTTACTTAAAAGACAGCTATTTGCTGCCACTCCGGCGGAATCTCCCATCCTGGATTTTATTCGGTAGTTATCGGAGGGCTATAAAGTTCTTTCCCTTTTTCTTTCCATCTTATCTTTTTTTTTTTTTTTTTTAAATGGTAGAAGATACTCATTTAAATAAAAGAGGAGCCACGACTTTCTCCATCGGTAATCTGGTCCATGTGTTCCCTGCAACTGAGCATTTTCAGAAGGGCCTGACTGTCTGGGTTAATTGTTTAATGCTTTTAGTTAGAATTAAACTTTGCACCTGCTCTGACAGTGATAAATTAAATGTGCTCCTTTTCCAATACTGTTGCCCTCTTTAAGTAGAGACCAAGAAGTGTATCTCCCTTCCTTCCCAGCGTTTGAGGAATCTGTGCTACACTTGAGTGTAAACCAGTATAATTTGTCACTAGAGCTAGCGCCAATTAAATTGATTGCGTTGGACTGAACTTTAGGACCTCTAATGCAAGCACTAAGGGAAAAATGGGCTTTTTTCTGCCCATTTCCCCATGTGGCACTTAGACGTAGCTCAACAGTGGAAGGCTTTCAAGGTTCAAAAGGGTTTTATTTTCAAAAGAAATGGGCATTGATCAGTTGCATTTAAAGGCAAAGATAATTCCAGAGCTTGAAGGCTGGATTTGTGTTTAAGGTCTAAATCTCTTTCTTTAACCTTGGGGGGCCGGAATAACATAAAAGCAACAAAGAGATTAAGATTACAAAGGGTTTGCAAGTGTAAATGATGCAGTGGTATTCTTCAAACACAACGCAGGCCGGCTTCGCGACCACGGCTGGGGTCAGCATTTGATCTGTTGATTTTACACCTGTAAAAACAACTCGTGTTTATTTGTCACTTCGGCGTTATCTTGGCAAATGTTTGGGCGAGAGCGCTCCCGCGCTGAACTTGCTCACGCCAGGGAGTTCAAGCTCGCCTTCTTAAAGCTGATTGAAAAGTAAACACTCTAAAGGTCAGCCTGGCAGAGACAATACAGAAAGCCTTTTTCTTTGTCCGTGTAACGCAGCCCACGTGAAGGGTAGGAGCGGTACGCACCGCTATAGTCTTAAGTCAAGACGTATAGTTTTAATGCCTCGGGGAGCTCGCTGGACGGCGGGGGAAGGCGTTGGGCGGCTGCCTGTGCTCGTTATGCAGCCCGCATAGGCAGTCTGCCCAGCAAGCCGGTGCCGTGCGGGTTGTAAATATGCAGTAATTACTTACCCTGCTGGGGGCTTGCCTTCAGCGGGCTCCCGATGCCATTTTATCTCCAGTTCTGCGGAGAAGTCCCCCCGCCCGCAGCCCTAAGGTGTCCCAGCCTGGGCAGGGCACCCGCGTAGGTCAAGCCCATAGCGACCGCGGGCTAGCTCGCCTTAGCAAGGTGCGTTTCCACGGCTGGGGCAACAGCAGAAATACGTCAAAAAGCACTTTTGCCAGCAATTCAGATGCAGGCACTTATTCACGTCCCCCTTTTCAAAAGGGGGTTGGCCAATAGTCCATGCAAGCTCACCAGAACCCTCCAGTTCGGGGCCAAAACCTCTTTCCAACAGCCTGTCAAGTCTATTGACTGTACGAGGCGTCCTCACTTGTGAAGTCCCAGACACACTGAAGGGAAGCCCAACACCTCCTGAGCGCTCTCTTTTTCGCTTACAGGGGAAAAAGCCGGCAAAGTCTTCACTGGGACAATCGTTTTGCTGCGTGCAACGACTGAGTCTTAAAGAAAGCCAAAGCCGTTTGCGAGGTAGAGCTGGACACGCTGGGGACCACCGGGCAGATTTATGCAGCACCGTAGAAATGGGCACAAGGAAACTGTCCAGTTTTTTAATTATAAAAGGGCACTGCGCAGACCCTGTCTGCTGATGATATACAGGGAGAGGGACGTGCCAAACTGCGCCTTATTGATTCATATAGCAGCCATCAACCTGCTCACCGACTTAGGCGGAGGACAGCACCGGCCAAAAGCAGCGTGGGCAGTGTTTCACGCATGTACGCATGCACAAACTTGCAGCAGCGGATGCATTTCTGAGTGATATAGGGGGGGGGATGGAGCAGGAGGGGGCTGCACAGCCCCCCTGCCTGCATCCTGCCAGGCAGGAACGGGGACACATCGCTCACTGCTAACGGAGAAAGCAAACTCCCGTAAAGGCCCCCGAGGAAAGCACCCCCCGATAAGGTACACGCGCACATGTGTAAAACTTGGGGAATTTTCCCCGGTAACATCCATTTTCTTGCAGCGACGTATGATTGGCGTTAGATGAATGTGCGCGTACATACGTGCATGTAATGGGTATATATAATGGCTCTATACGTACATAAATGAATGCACGCGTGTATACATCAGCAGGTGCAGGGGGTTGACAGCTGTCTCGCTTCTCCTTTACGCACGCTCACCAGAGCACCCCGTTCAGATCCAGTTTCTTGGGACAACTCTATTCTAAGCTTGCCAAGTCCCAGTGAAGCTCAGGTACCACCCTACTGAGCCTCCGACCTTCATGGTTGGCAACAGGCGTAAGCAAATGGACGCCCCCGCGTGCCGGCCGCGCGCAGCTCCCGAACAACACCCTTACTTTCAGCTCAGCAGCGCGGGAGACGCATCCACCGAGACGCAAATTAACAACCCCCTAACCAGAACTCCTCAGCTAAGTATAGGCTCCCAGAGCTGGGCGCAGACGCACACAAATGCGTACGCCTGGGGACCGCGGGTGTAGCTGCCTAGACATATGTGGACATAGCCAAGACCAAGTGCCCCAGCTAACACCCACCAGCATAGCTCCACTTGCACCAGCGCATGATCTGGCTGTGAAACGTTTCTGTTATCACCTGACATCTGAAAGGAGAAATGAGAAGCAACAATTTCAAAGCCACCAGGCTTTTTCTTTTTTTTTTTTTTTCTTTTTTTTTTTTTTTTTGCGAGAGACTTCTTTCAAAATCTGTAAAAGAAAGTAAACGCTGAAGCGAGATAAACTGCACTTGAAGCCCACACGCAAGACAACTCCTCAGGTCACCTCATACCGAAACTCTACAGCGAAACCAAATCCGAGATCAAGAAGCAGCCATGCCTGAAACCTCCAGCTACTGAATTTACCAGCTGAAGGGAGTGCATCCTGGCTGACCAGAACCCTTGCGCCCTTCGGGGAAGACAGCAAAGGAAGGGCGCAAAGGCCAGGATCATTTGCCAGGCTGGAAACTTAAGACACATGCAAAGCCGATTGCAGTTTTGTTGCTATTTTCAAAAGTGCAAGTTGTTTCAACAGAAGCCTAATCTGTGTATGTCTGGAATAGGAATGAATGGATTAGCCTTTCAAACCCGTCAAGATCAGGTCAAGATCATTCAAGCGAACCACAGCTACAGCAAAGTTGAATTCTGCATCCGGCAACTTGTATCGCAAACAGAACATTTACTTATTGTAAAAAGCACCCGGCGCGAGCGTACCCGCTTTAAGGAGTCTTTTGAGGATGGCTAAGAGAGGGCGAGATTAGTAAACAGTAATTTATGTACCCAGATACGCGCTAGGCATTAGTCATCTGCGCTCACGCTACCTGTGCCGGCTGGCGAGGGACGCTGCCGGGGCATTGTTTGCGAGCCCTCTCCCGATTACAGCCCAACAATGGCATTGTCTGGTTTGAACTGCAGGTATTTATGTTGGGCATTCAGCTTTCCCACTGTTCCTTGATTGGTTCTTTTCAACTGAGTCCCGTTAAATTAAAGTTCCTTCGCCGAGCATATCAAAGTAACACCAGAGAATTTTTCATAAGTGTTACTTGACCCAGCTGCTGTATTTTCATGTTTGAAAATGATTTTCGCTCACAATGGGAATGGCTCCCGCTATTGTCAGGGAGGTGCTTTTGTTTCACTCGATGCCGCTAACTAGCCCAAGCCTCAAGTACCTGGTTCCTAGGATAGAGCTCCTAGTTCCTTCCGTGGAAGTTTTCATGCACGTGTGTTTTGGCCGATTTTGTGTCACCGTTGTTGCTTGTTTCCCCTGAACATTCCAACGCAAGAACATACGATCAGGAACAACACCAAAAAGAGAAAATTTCAAGTAAACGTGAGGCATATTCACAGGAAGTCAATACTCCATGCTTTAGTTTCCATTTTGGCTGTGGAAATCTGTCTGAAAGAGTTATATTCCTCCAACCAAAAAGAAAAATACCATGTGCTCCATCTGGCTTTGATGACAACCTGTATTTTGCTTTGAATACATACGCAAAACTGAACTACTTATTAGTTCAGCTCAGAATTAATTGATAAATCATTTCAAATAAATAACTAATCTGAGAAAGCTTGTAACCTGCTGATAACTGCAAGAGAGGCAAAGCAAGACCATGACATGACGATGAATTATTCGTTGATCCCTAGTAATGAGGGACAGTAACTCTGGAGCCAAGAGGGCATCCCCCAGCCCTGGCCATGGCTGGGACCTGCCAGAGGAGGAGCAGGACACCGGCACAGCAGGAGTGCCCACCGTCAGTAGCTCACACCGTCATAGTTAAGATGCAAAACTGGAAGGGAAGGACCGACATCGCTGTTTGAGAAGAAATAACGGGCATGCTGAGGTAGGGAGGCCATACCAAAGCTAGGGTCTAACTCAGTCTCTTCTATTTCAGTGTAGAGCCTTGACCAGGAGGACCCACACCTTCTCCTTCAGCTAACTGGTGATCATTTATTACTCTCTACACCCGTCATCTGCTCTGTTCTTGACTGAATAAGCTACTATTAAAGCTGAAGCGAGGGATCCCTACATCCCTCCCCTAGGAAAAATGATGGGTAGAAAGAAACATCCACTGAGCCAAATTTTTGAACTGTTACATAAAATGACAGGTTTTGTTTAACCCAACCCTCAGTCCATGCCGTGGCACGAGTCATACCATGCAGCATTCCCGCCTTGAAGGAGTGACCTTAGTGAAACCACAACTAATGCAAAAACTCTGCCTGGCTTGGGGCAAGCGAGCAGTTGGCTGAGGTTTCTCCTGCTGTCTTTGCCTTGATTGCAAATGAGAGACATGTGTTAAGAAAAGTGGTTGTGCTTAAATTCAAGTGGCTGAACTTCTTGTTGGGTGTTTTTTTTTTTTTTTCCCCCCTACTCTTTTCCTTTTTAAAAAGACATCCCTTAGACAGCTGAGCTAATAGAGTCCAACATCTTTGATGATAGTGATGCTAACACTAGAAACAAATTATAGTGTTCAGAAAGTTTGAAAGACTGAAAAGAAATGCAGAACGTGTAACACCAAATTTGCCTGTCAAGTACTTTTTTTTATTACTGCTTGTTTCATTTTATTTTATTCTTAAAACTGATGTTTTTGCAGCTATCTGCCTCCCCACTGGAAATTCCAGCTTGGAGAATACTGATTTGCAACTTCAATCATCGCCTGACAAACACAGTCCCCACTAAGTGAGAGCCGATCCATAACAGGTATTTCAAATTTTCATAAATCACAACATATCACCCTAAAGTGAAGCATTTCATTCACAGGACACACTCTTCTGAAATCAGCAAATATTTTTAATTTTTTTTTTTTTTTTTTAAATGCATAAAGCCAACTTAATATTCTGAGTGCAAGTGGCCACAAACACACACTGCCAGCATCACCTGGCAGAGCTCCTCAGCCTTCAGCAGAAATTCCCTTAAATAAAACCAGCTGAGAGTCTGGCTGAGCATTTTAACATAATTCAGACTCAAGATTTCTGTTGTCTTTTTTTAATTATCTTTTTATGTGGTTTTAACCATATATTCCTTTACGTGATACTTTTCAGTAAACGATAGGGGTTCGCTGCAAGAGCCCATGGCACGTACTGCATTAACCGGTGGGTTGCAGTATTGCTGCTTTGCTAATACCTCCCGACACTGATGGCTGCTTATTGTCACAAAACATTGTATCTGAGGTGCTCTCATTGTGTCCTCCAATCTATTGTGTCCCATACTCCTAAAGCAAGACTCTCTGTCTAAAAAGAGCAGTATCGCCGCACAAAGACCGAGTGATACAGCCGCAACAGCAGCTTTACGCAGCGTGGACCAAGTTCATTTTCTACATTTTTCGCTGTATTATTTCTTTGGAAAAAAATAAAACAGGCAGGTCCGAGCTTCCCCCCCAGGTGACCCGTCACAAGCTGCCTTTTCTCCTTGCAGACGGCAGAGCAGCAGACCACCTCCGTAGCAGCCAACCTCAGCAGGCACAAGGCATGTAGTAACACATGCCCGGATAATAAAAGCAACGCAAGCTCCAGGGGTAATATGTGTTGCTTGCTCGCTTTTTGCTTGTGCAGCAGCATCTGCACGGAAAAGAAGGACTGCACAGAAAATGTGCATCTGGAGAGGCACCTTGGTATCGGTGCCACCAAAGAGGAGAAAGCAGCGCCGGGGGACACGCGTTCGTCGGGCCCAGGGGTAGGACAGAGGTTGTCCCACAAAGCTTCACTGTTCTTAAAAGGAATATGACTGCCATGAACGATGCTGTTTCGGCTAGGCTTGAATCAGCAGAAATACTCTTCCTGCACTGAAGAAGTTATCATGTAACCTGGAAAACTTATTTCATCTTGGTTTCATTTCGTTGACCCTCCAGGTGTTTAACACAGATCTGCCCTCCAACAACGTGATGGAAACATTGTGTAAATGAGAATTTCTGAGACATGGCGTAAATGCGATTTGCCTAAGCCCTTCTAAATGTAGCTGTGAAATACGTCAAATTCAACAAAATAATGATACAGGGAGAATCAGCTGATCGCCTGTTTTTATGGAGCTGATAGGGATCACCTTCTGTTCTCTGGATCTGCGTCAGGTTCTCACATCCTAAATTTCACATCATCTTTCGAGTTCAAACGGACAGCATAACTCAGCCCAAACAAGAGCACTTCCACCTGACTCTCTAACTCAGGCCAGACTTACTTAAAACTCAGCCCAGGTTCATCAAAAGGTTTGCAAAACCTCAGTGAACTTGGCCCAAGTTGGGATATGTAATGGGTTTCAGCTGTAAAGGCTTTCACCTGGTTTGGGGTTTGCTCACTGAAGTTTTCCCACAGTTCTTGTTAGGGCTCAGATGGGAACTGCTGGTCCCCCACCCATTTCTCTTATCTCTGCATCTTACAACTAATATTATTAAGCTAATGTATTTACTTTGCTCTTCAGCCATGGGAAACGATCATCCTCCTCCTACCCCTTTGATTTTAGTATCGAATGTGAGAGCACTGACCTAAATTTGGATGTCGGAGCATACAGGAGGTTTGCATTGATCTCAACCGGGAGATTCTCGTCCATAGCAAAGAACATTATTTAGACCACATATAACGCTAAATTTATTATAGGACGGGATAATTCAATGCGCGATATTCACATTTAGCCTAAAGGTGCTTTGAATTTGGTAAGTTCATAGCAATCACGGTAAGAGTTGCTTTCACCTTTAGAGTCCTAGGTCTGTACACTCCCTTAAGCACCTTTTTAAAGCTAACTGCACTTTGTGAGCTTATACTATCTCATCTCTATCTCCCTGATAGTGGGTGGTGCCGTATAAGCAAGAGAGAGAAATTAAGCCTGAGCAGAGCTGGCAGGAATTCCCAACATTGTTCCAGTAGCCAAGCAAGTTCATTTAATGCTGCTCAGATAGCTCGATGCAGCGATTTGGCACGTGCGCTCAGCCACAGTGACTCAGTGCGGTTACCGGTGTCCTCCATGCCCATGCTCTTCACGCTTACCAACGCAAACGGCAACGGTGGAAAACTTTAAGACAACACACCCGGTGACACCGGCAGACTTGCAAATGGTTTGCAAAGCTTTTGAACAGTTGTAAGCCGCTGCACAGCAACAAAATGTACCTGCCTGGGGGGATGTACAAGTCAACTTAAGTCTTCCTTTCCTCCCTGCGCTGGTTTTTTACTAACAACAGACGCTAAAAGCACCAAAATCTTATTCGGGTTCTTGCTTGTTCTAAGTAAGAAAACAAAACATCTAGAAAAACAAATTAGGAATTCCAGGAAGGTTGTACAACAGGAATGGAAAAAGAACAGGTTCAAGTGAAACCACAACCCAATAAAGAACTACCCACTTCAGCAAATGATTTTGACTTAATATATTCTTAAAGCTAAAATTTGCTAAAAACCCTCAAGTAATATTTTTTCCTGATACCACACAGAGCCATTTTTTGATTTGGTGGCGATTGCTCTGGGAATGGTTACACTTTTACTGAGACCAACATTCAAAAACCATCTTGGGTTTCTGCTGCAACGTGGACGAGGCATCAGCAGCCCTTCTGACTCCAGAAAGGCCATGGGGTGCTGTCTATGGCTTCATTTTGGTCCTCAGACCTAAAGACCTTTCAAAGACACTCGGCAAACTAGCCGGGTCTTTCCAGCTCTCGCAGGTACTTCCCTAAGGTCCTTTGGGCAGAGAAGTCCAGCCCTACAGTCCTTGAGGGCAGGTGTGAGGAGGCCAGGTGAAAACCTAAAGACAACAGCTTGCCCTCCCACCAGGAGATCACGAAAGATTTCTATAGACCTTAACAGAGACTAAATTATCAAGGATAATTGCCTTTAAGGGCCCGAGTCAAAGCCTAAGTTCATCTTTCTATTCACTGAGTTGCAATCAGGCTATTAAACTGGGAAGATTTTTTTTTGCACGGGAAAACTAAGTGAGAGCTTGTCCTCCTAGTGTTGCCCAGACCTTTAGGACACAGGGAGGGGAAGAACTTATCCTTATCACTTTTCTGCAAGAGATTTCCACAGGTCCATTTAAAAACCGCCACATATATTATCATGGGACTTGCTCAGGAATTTTAAACGAGACCAATTTCTCCAGCACCAAAAAGTGTTTCTGTAAAACAAATTATCCAGGAGAAAGTATTGATTTTTCTGGGAATATTCGCATTTCTACCAGGAAACTGAAATGAGTTATTTTCTTCTGGACCTGTTCAAATTTCATCAGAAATATGGAGACGGTCAGAACGACCCAGGACGGCTCAGCATTTCCAGTGCCTTTCCTATGGCAGGGCTTGGCTTGCTGTGAGCCGTATTCTCTGCTCCAGACTGCGAATGCCACCGTGCAGCACAGCGCTCTGTCCACCTGAGCAGCATTTGGGGTCAAGCAGTTGGAATTATCAAAATGCCAGCGTGAAACGCTGTTTGGTTTTTTTTTTTTTCCATTATTAAATTCAAATCTGCGTAATTTCTTCTGGAAGAAAAAGCACTGAATCTTGATGAAAGCAAAATTTCAGGTTGAGCGTTTTCCGTGTGATGGCCATTCACATACTTGGTCAACTAGTTTTAGGCCTTGTACAGTTTTTCCAAGATTTTTTTCATAGCAAACACCATACCTTCTGAATGCCCATTTTGTCAGCTCTATCTTGTTTATGATGCTCCTGAAGGCAAGAAGATCTATCCCACAGAACATATTGGTTGGACTGGGGGACAGATTTGGAATGCCTGCTCCTCCTAGCTTTGCTCGCTTTCTAGGCTGTTTGCACTCAGAAATCACAGAGCAGTTTGGCTGTGGTTACTAGGCACAAGAAATATATAAATGTTCAGACAAAAGGGCTGGAGCCAGTAAAAAACAAAACCGTGCATGGTTCCTGCAGTGCAGAAACTCTAAATATTTCTAGCTGAATCCGGCTTTTTATGCTTATCATCTACTTTACTTGTTTTCACTCTTCTTCAGTTAAGTAGAGCCCAGACTAAATACAGGAACAATTACACTTGGAAAATATTTAAAATATTTTTTATCTCCTATTTGGCCAACCTGAATGTTTAACATCTGATATTTTTAGCTGGAAACTTTTTTTTTTTCTTCCCTCCCCTCCACCTCCCATGCATTTTAGTGATGAGGTTTCAGGGATCCATCATCTTTTCTGGAGGAGGGAGGCCGCCGCATAATGCGCAGGGCGAGGTGTAATACCGAAACACCGCACCTCCTCAGCACACCTGCAAGTCAGAAGGCAGCAGAAACCAGCTGTCAATGCAGTACGTAACTAACGTTAAATATATTAAATAATAAATAACGTATATAAGATACAGCCAACCAAGTGGGCTTCTTCCCTCCGATGAAACCACACTCAAGACCCCTTTCTTGGGAAACTTAGCTGTGCTCTTTCCAAACAGGCTTAGGATTTCTAAAATAGCCTAAAGTTCTGGGTGTTATGGCAGGATTTTAAGAAAGGCCAAGTATTTAGCCCTCTATTTGAAATCAGGTGGGAGTTAGCAGTGGCTCTCAATGCCCTTGGCTGGGAGCCATCAGCAACATGGGGCCGGGATGCCCAGGGAGATATTTCTGGAAAAACACCGGCAATTCTTCCTCTTGACCTGCCCGTGGTCCCAGAGCTGCTGGCAGGGGCTACGGCACAAGTCTGGGAGCACATCTGAGACCTTCAGCCTCTCCACCCAGGTCACCTCCAGCTATACATGCAGAAGGTAGCGGGTTGTTGAACACGCTAAAAGAAAACAATAAACGACAAAAACTCTGAGCTTCTCTGGAAAGTTTGTAAAACCACGAAGAGCTGAGAAACAAGACGTGCGCCTGGAGTAGCTCAGAGTCCCAGGCTCAAACATCAGGGCTCCAATATTAGGCTGACTATTGACCCACCGTTCTAAAACGTTGCTGCTCTTCATAGTTTTTAAATAATGTACCCATCGCTTCCTGAATCCATCAGGCCTGGGAATCTAAGTAAAGCGCTAAAAATGCAAATAGCTTTGAAGCTGCATTAATGTGAAACAAGATGGTCACTCAGTGTTAAGCTGTCTAGACTTACGAACAAAGTCCCCTTAAATTGAGCAAACCCACCTGGCAAATAAGCTCACTCGTGAGCCCTATCTGCGCGTAACATCTCAGGATGTCTGGCTTCCTCAGACTTGTGTCAAAAAGTCGTCCTACAAACTCCCTGACAGCTTCAAAACCTCAGGGCCCCGTTGAAACTTTGCAAAGGCATCTTGAAATTGCAGGCTGAGCACAACATGGGGGCTGAAGGGAGATTTAAGAAATGCCAAAGGAAAAAATGAATGGAAAATTAACCCACCTATCCCCTTTGTTTCTTTGTTTGTTTTTAGAACTTCAGACACTGTTTGAAATTACTCACAATGAAAATCAGATTGAATTCCGCAGTGGATTGCGCCCCAGGAGTAAGGACAAAAATTATCACCGCGCTGAAGTCATTGAACAAATCTGTCACTTCTTCACTAGCTTAAGAAAAAAAATCAGCTGACAACAAATAGAAAGACCTTCTTTGACAACTGATAGGAGCTTGTGTCCAGAAGTTCATCCAAATATTCATGCAAAGTTTGCTGCAGGCTCTCCCGTCTTTGCTCAGGAGGGACCATTAAATCACGGGAAGATGAGAACTGATGCCCGAGTACCTGATATCGCAAAGCCAGTCCATGATTAAAAAACAAAAAAAACTTGTTGTGAAATGTGAAATGTATCTGTTTTCCCTTTAGATGTGCGTGAATGAATGTGGCAATATGCGTATGAATGTTGATGAGATGAGGTTGGAGAGCCGAGGGAAGTCTTGAGGGATTGCTCAGTGGTAGGAAGGGGGAAAAAAAAAACACCACCAAAAACCCAAACCCTAGGATTTCTTCCTGCAACATATGGGAACAAAACAGAGCGCTGCATAACTTAAACCTGCCTGAGGTCCTCGCTTTCATTCCTGGGCCCTGTTTTGTGGAGAAATAACACAAAACTGGCTCTTTTTGCCCATTCCCGCCTCTCCCTGCCCTTTCCTTCCTCGGTCTGTCAGATGCTGCCGAGCCCCGCGCCGTTCGCTCTGGCTTTGAAAGGACGAGAGGGTGTTTTTAAGTAACAGAGACACTCCCGAATAAATTCTCCCTTGGGAAATAAAATACGTGAATAGCCACTCCACGTCACACGTGGTTTATGTGTCACACGTGGTTTATGTGCCGCACGTGGAGCCAGGCTGGAGCCCAGGTCCACGTGGATCTGCCTGTGCAAAGCCAGCCCGGGTAAAATTGATAGAAGGAGAAAAAAAAAAAAAAAAAAAATCATAGCAGATTCTGCTTGTAGTCCAACTCAGATAGATAAAAAAACCCACCACCACAAAAAAAAAACCACCACCAACCAAACAAAAAAACTCCCACAAAACAAAAAACCCAAATCCCTCAATTGAAAAGATTCTGGGGCCAAGACCAGATGTTCATAAAACTTTGATAAACGATAGTATAAAATATGCATGTGGGGGCCGGTTTTGTAAAGCTTCATTCACATTCGCCTACTCCCTTCCTCTGCTGCCTCTTCGCAAACCAAAACATGCAAGTGGAGCTTTTCAATCCAGGGTGGGGTTTTGCCACCCTCCCACCCCCTTTTTTTTTTTTTTTTTTTAATTTTTAATCGTTTTGAGAAGCTCAGACCCAAGCTGGTCTCTTCAAGTCCTGCACCATGAGTCTTTTTCATGGCCACTCTGCTGATACAGGTCAAGACTTGACGAACAACAAACAGCACCTGCACGCAGAAAGCTCTGCGGAGCTGGCAGTATTGGTCCAAGAGGAAAATTTTTCCATAACAAGTCCCTCCTAGGGATAGCTTTTTGGCTTACCGGCTCCCAGACTACAGCATCTCCTTTCACACCTCCCTTCCTGCTGCACGTACAGATAATTAAGGTCCTGGGTGTCCCTCCTGCATCCCAGAACACCATGGCCACCAGACGAATGATGTGAAATTTGGAAAGCTTTGATTTTTTACCCCGACTCGGCAGCGCCGCAAGGCCAGCAGCATAGCGGAGGACACGAGGTCCAGCCCGGAGCGGTGCAGGGCTCCCTGCCGCCGCAGGCATCGCCCTCTCCATGCTGGCCAGCACTGGAAGGGATCTGCAACGCCAGCTCGGGGAGTTCGGATCCCAGCAGCTCTCTTGCTTTTAGTGGCCTTTCTGCCAGGCCAAGGTTTTCCCCCAAAACTCGGCCCAAGAAATCAACAGGGGTCTTTCCAATCAGCGCACTTGGCGTTAGCTCAGAAAGATCCTGGCTTTGCAGTTGCAGGAGCAGCTAAGTTCACACAGGAACATAAGTCTTCCCCCTTCTATCATCTCGAAAAAGTCAAATCCAGACTAAGAAGTCTGGATTCACAAGAACAAACACTTTCTGTAGCTCATTACCCACAAGGCAAAAGCCAGAGGTTTAATCCCAGACCGGCAATTTTGACAGTTAAAAACGCTTCTATTAATAGGGAACAAAACCCAAAGATTTTTTTTGTTTTTTAATTCAGTATATTGAAAAACCCTTCAGTTTGCTTCAGGTTGATGATATATTGATTTTCTAAAATAATACTGATTATTCCAATAAAATCAAAATCAATTTTCAAATGAAAGCCTTCTCAGGAGCAGACAGACTTTACGCAACGGACACGCACTTGCACAACCGGAGCCCCTTAAAAAGGGGTCAGTGGGAAGGGTTTGCCCAGTTCCCCCAAGGAAGCCAGACTGGAACGGCACATCCTGACAGATATACATCCTGACAGATATACGTCCCAACACATGTGTATGCCCTAGCAAAGCAGCACGGTCTTGCGACCAAGATGGCACAACTGAGGAAATCTGAACCATCTCTGTTCTGCACTCTGCCTGCAGATGCTCCGTGTCTGGGCAGTCCCGACAGCCACTTTAGATGGAAAACACCTCCTGAGATGACACTAAATATCTACCACCGAATTGGAGAGTCAAATTTTCCCCCGCAACGGGTCCAGCACGCTGGGCTGCCTATGCCCTTCCATCGGCAAACCTACGGCAGCGTCGGTGCGAGTCGGACGTACCCGTTCCCAGAGCGGCACCGAACGCCGTGCGCCATATCTGCTAATGGAAAGGTCACAAAGCAAATATTAGCCAAAGCAATCAAGAACGTCAAGTGGAAATTCCCTTGGGAACGTGTCCCCTTATACCCCACAAATTCAGGTTGGCAACTTGTGACAGGTACAATCTGGCTCCCATATGTCTCGCGCGCAGAGCGGAGGAATGTGTATCCATGCTCCTTCCATCACTATAACAACATGTCAAAAGAGCCACCTCTCAGCAGGAAGACACGCAAAAACACCAAAAAAAAAAAAAAGAAAAAAAAAAACCCAACCACACAGCACTTGGCATCATCCCTGGAAAACACGCGGCGCTTGAAGAGCTGCACGGAGAGCGAGGTTTGCTCTCCCCGTAGCTTAGCCGCTGCCATGGCTCCTGCGGGCTCCCGGGGGGGCTGGCCAGGACCACCGGAGCTGGACCCCGTCCCCAGCAGCTCACAGCAAGTGATGCCGAACACCTCATTTATTCCTATTTTACAAGGTTGACAAATTCTTTACAAAAGGTTTTCTCCTTCCTGATGCTTCCTTATTATCCAGGCTCAGTTTGGGTAGGGAGGTTGGTTTGAGGTTTGGGGTTTGTTTTGGTTTTTTGTTTGGTTTTGGGTGTTTTTGTTTTGTTTTGTTTTGTTTTTTTCCAATTCTATACTACCCTTTAAAAGAGCAATTTCCCTCCTATCAACCAAGGGGGAAGCTAAAATAACTAACACCAACCAAACCCACGCTCTTCCCATCAACTCTCTCTGGCTGGATACCGGTGGCTGAAGTACGGGGGTGCACAGGTATATTTGGGCTCAACCACTACCCTTTTTGCAGAGTCAGCAGAGCTGCTTTGCTCTGATTGAATACCAGACCCTCAAAAAATATTTGGTCCTTTTTATTCCCTAATAAACCCTTCTGGTTCTGGATGTGACCCAGTTTTAACAGGCCAAAGCTTTCAGTGGTACCCAAGGCATGGCTTCGCCTGGCCTGGGAAGGGTCATTCCCGGGCTGGGTGTAAGGCTGGGACACCCCTGACTTCTTCTGCAGGCTTTCCAACAGGTATATCTGAACAATGCCTGTTTGGAGATGACACTGATAAACCACAAAAACATTCATTTACTCTTATAGCTTGATTGCACGCCCCCCCACCCGTTCTCCTGAGCCGCTGCAGTGCTTGGGGGCCAATTCTCTCTCCACCCGTACAATACCGCCTTTGTTCTAAAAAGGATGACCCTATAGCCCATAGTCAGAGGGGAAAGAGGGTTATTTAAAGATTGGTATCGCCATCACAGGCTCTTCCTAGGCAGGATCAACCTCACAAATGCACAAGCACGTCTTTAAATTCACAAAGGCTGAA